>NC_087169.1:5659616-5794616 GCF_035594125.1 Scylla paramamosain
TACATTCAGTCTGTTCCTTAGAAGGATGGCCGTTCTAATCCCGTCAAACTACCGTCCTATTGCTTTAATTTCCTGCCTATCTAAAGTTTTTTTAATCTATCCTCAACAGGAAGATTCTTAAACATCTATCACTGTCACAACCTTCTGTCTGATCGCCAGTATGGGTTCCGTCAAGGCCGCTCTACTGGTGATCTTCTGGCTTTCCTTACTGAGTCTTGGTCATCCTCTTTTAGAGATTTTGGTGAAACTTTTGTTGTTGCCTTGCACATATCAAAAGTTTTGATAGAGTCTGGCACAAAGCTTTGATTTTCTACGGTTTCTGTCCTTCTCTCTGTAACTTCATCTCAAGTTTCCTTTCTGACCGTTGTATTGCTGCTGTGGTAGACGGTCACTGTTCTTCTCCTAAATCTATTAACAGTGGTGTTCCTCAGGGTTCTGTCCTATCACCCACTCTCTTCTTATTATTCATTAATGATCTTCTAAACCAAAGTTCTGGTCCTATCCACTCCTACGCTGATGATACCACCCTGCACTTTTCCCTTCAGGATGTAAACATTTCATGCAGGGAAGCCACAGAACGCTTGACTTCTGATCTTTCTAAAATTTATGATTGGGGCAGAACAAACTTGGTATTGTTCAAAGCCTCAATCAACTCTACACAACCTTACAGACAACTATCCCCTCTTCTTCAGTGATAGTCAACTGTCCCCCTCTTCTACACTGAACATCCTCTGTCTGACCTTTACTTATAATCTGAACTGGAAACATCATATCTCATCTCTAGTTAAAACAGCTGCTATGAAGTTAGGTGCTCTGAGACGTCTCCGCCAGTTTTTCTCACCCCCCTAGCTGCTAACTCTGTATAAGGGCCTTATCCGTCCATGTATGGAGTATACTTTACATGTCTGGGGTTCCACTCATACCACTCTTCTAGACAGGGTAGAATCAAAAGCTTTTCGTCCCATCAACTCCTCTCCTCTAACTGACTGTCTTCAGCCTCTCTCTCACCGCCGCAATGTTGCATCTCTAGCTGTCTTCTACCGTTATTTTCATGCTAACTGCTCTTCTGATCTTGCTAACTGCATGCCTCCCCTCCTCCCGCGGCCTCGCTTCACAAGACTTTCTTCTTTCTCTCACCCCTATTCTGTCCACCTTTCTAAGGCAAGAGTTAACCAGTATTCTCAATCATTCATCCCTTTCTCGGATAAACTCTGGAACTCCCTGCACGCTTCTGTATTTCCACCTTCCTTGAATTCCTTCAAGAGGGAGGTTTCAAGACACTTATCCATCAGTTTTTGACAACTGCTTTGAACCCTTTTATGGGACTGGCATTTTAGAGGGTATTTTTTTTTATTGGATTTTTGTTGCCCTTGGCCAATGTCCCTCCTACATAAAAAAAAAAAAAAAAAATTAATCATGCCCCATCTGTACAAATTATCACATCAATGATGCATGAGGAATATGAATACACAGCATAGTCCAGATGATGAAATTATTCTTTTATTTCTTCGTATTAATCAATAATTGGGTAAGACGCTCTCATATGCTGTCACCAGTAGCTTTTATTTATCTTTTTTTTTTATCTCCCTTCATCCAAACTCAGTTTTCTCAAAGATTGAGAGATACAGAAAACACACAGTTTGAATTCACGAAAAGCAGTGAGGTAATGGATGCTAATTTTATTATAAAAGAGCTGCCAGAATAAGTTTTCGAAGGAAATCAATAGCTGTTTTTATGGGTTTGTCGATCTTGTAAAGGGTTATTATGATAGGATTTAAAGCGCGGTGGTTTTCTAGTCTCTGAGAGAGAGAGAGAGAGAGAGAGAGAGAGAGAGAGAGAGAGAGAGAGAGAGAGAGAGAGAGAGAGAGAGAGAGAGAGAGAGAGAGAGAGAGAGAGAGAGAGAGAGAGAGAGAGAGAGAAAAGGGGAATATTTGACAATGATTTATGTAGTAGAGTAAGTGTCAAGTAAGTAAGTCAAGAACGATGGTGAAAATTGTGTATGGTGAAACAGAGTAATTTAGAATTGAGGCTTGTTAACATAGAGTCCGTTCCTATCAGTGTTGGTAAAGGACGTCCAGAGCAGGTGCACTTCGAAATGGGATCATGATGAAATGATGATTAGTCTTTAACAAGAAGTATTTCAAAATGTAGGATTTTATACACTTAAAGTTCATAATGATATATACTAATTTACGATCGGATGCAATTCTGCCTTCTCTACGTTGTATGAACTAGCTCATACAACTTGGTATTTCGTAATAGTAAAAAAAAATTGGCAATAACTTATTCATTACTTCATCTAAAGTATTTTGGGTGATTGCATTATTACATTGGAATTTGTCGAGATATATATATATATATATATATATATATATATATATATATATATATATATATATATATATATATATATATATATATATATATATATATATATATATATATATATATATATATATATATATATATATATATATATATATATATATATATATATATATATATATATATATATATATATATATATATATATATATATATATATATATATATATATATATATATATATATATATATATATATATATATATATATAGAGAGAGAGAGAGAGAGAGAGAGAGAGAGAGAGAGAGAGAGAGAGAGAGAGAGAGAGAGAGAGAGAGAGAGAGAGAGAGAGAGAGAGAGAGAGAGAGAGAGAGAGAGAGAGAGAGAGAGAGAGAGAGAGAGAGAGAGAGAGAGAGAGAGAGAGAGAGAGAGAGAGAGAGAGAGAGAGAGAGAGAGAGAGAGAGCGAGAGAGAGAGAGAGAGAGAGCAAATAATGGAAGATAAGTGTCTTGAAACCTCGCTCTTGAAAGAGTTCAAGTTATAGGAAGGAGAAAATACAGAAGCAGTTAGGGAATACAAGAGTTTACCCGAGAAACGGATAAATGTTTGCATCAGAGAGGTGGACAGAATATGGGTGAGAGAATGTGCAGTCTTGTGCAGCGAGGCCGTGGAGGAAAGGGAGGCATGCAGTTAGGTTAGAAGAGCAGTTCACATGAAAATAGCGGTGGAAAATAGCAAGAGAACCAGCATCTGAACAGTAATAGCAACTCGACCACAGGCACCCCCCAACAACACTGAGGGTGCCAACCGAGCGGCAAACAACAAATCACGACAGGCTGCCTAACTCAGAGGTGCCTCTCGACGTCGCGCAGTAACACTCACGTCAGTAACAACTTGCCTCCTAAGGAGTAATCGGACGAGCAACATTACAAACAATCCGCACAACAGGGGAAACAACATCGGCCATAACAACCGAGAGAAACTCCAGGGGAGAGGTCATCAGGTTTGCCAGCCTGACCCACGCGGTTACGCCCGACAAATGGAACCAAAGCCGACCACCAGATCCGTGCCAGACGCTCCCGACTCAACCTGACTCCAAAACGATCAAACACCCGGCCGCTAAGTGCTTCTAGTACCCGTGTCTCCTTAACTGCGGATGGTACATCAAAATGGAGCATCACCTCTGCAGACACCGACCTTGTCTGATCCCGGTAGGAGAGTAGCCTGTTCCTATCGCCACAAGTCTCCCAGGGCACGACAGGCACTCAACAGGGCACTCAACAGGCAGGGAAACACTTCCAAAGCAGGCAGGCACATGCTCGCTTCCTCTCGGGCCACACGTCTCTCCTCTCTCTCTGTCCCCGCCTCTCCCAGTGCTGCCACCTCCAACAGTGCTGCCACCCGCACCCATACCCCTGGTGTAACACTATCCCCCCCTACAAGGCAGACGTCCCGGCTGCCCCGGCACACACATACACACAAGAAAATAAGTGGAAATAAATAAATTAAATACACAAAGAAAATTAATACTCAGGAACATCACAAAAGTCTCATCCACCCTGGTCTTCGCCTCTGCAGCCGAGGTCGCTGTGGTGGTAGAGGCGTGGTCTGCGGCGACTCAGCAGCACCACCCAGGGGAGCGTCTCTAGCCCCAAGTTCAGGGTCAAGGTCACCACTGTCACTCGCCGCGCTGTCTGCTCCACGCTCATTTCCGTCTCGGGCAGTCCCTGCCACGTCCTCGTCGCTGCTGCTGGGGCTTGCGTCCTCGTCTTCCCCGCCATGGCCCCATGAGTAGCGGCCCGGACCGTGGTAACGCCACAGTAGGTCCACGTGGACAACAGACGGTCGCTTCCGTCCCCGACGAATCCGATATGTGACGTCAGAGAGGACTTCTTCCACCGTGTATGGCCCCTCTCAGGGGCTCTGGAGCTTCGGCGAGAGCCCTCACTTCCGGCGGGGGTTATACAGTCTGGCCTGCCACAATGAGCTTGCCTCGAGCCCTTCGATGCACCTCCACCAGGTGTTCCTGCGGTGCCGCTGCATACCTAGAGGTGACGATGGGCAAGCTCATGTCAGGAGGCCGTCCTGTGGCCAGGTCCACTGGCAGCCTGAGCTCACGGCCAAATATGAGACAGGCTGGTGTGAAGTCCGTCGCCTCATGCACAGTGGATCTGTACGCCATCAGCATAGCAGGCAGTTTGACGTCCCAATCTCCTTGGTCTTCCTCGCAATACTTGGCCAGTTGTTGCGCAAGGGTCCGATTAAATCGCTCCACCATCCCGTTAGACTGTGGGTGGAGAGGCGTCGTCCGGGTCTTGCGTACTCCTAACAGCTCGCAACATTCACGGAACACATGGGACTCAAACTCACGGCCTTGATCAGAGTGCAATTCCGTGGGCACGCCGAAACGGGTAAAGAACTCGTTCACTAGAACACTCGCCACTGTCTCGGCTTCATGGTTAGGGAGTGCATACGCCTCGGGCCACTTGGTGAACTAATCCATCACCACACAGATGTACCGGTTGCCCCGTGGCGTGAGAGGCAGCGGGCAGGCAATGTCCACAGCCACCCGGTCCATGGGTGCCCCCAAGCTGTACACCTGTAACGGGGCGCGGTTTTTCCTGGTGGGGCCCTTCTTTGCATTACACATTTCACACACTCTACACCACTCGGTCACGTCACTTCGCATCCCCACCCAGTAGAAGCGCTGACGGAGACGGCACAGAGTCTTTTTCTCGCCCAAGTGACCACTGATAACGCCTGCATGTAAATCTTTTAACACCTCAGCGCACAAGGCTCGGGGCACTAACACCACCCACGCATCACTGCCCACTCCGCTTAAGGCCACCTAACGCTTCACTAACACACCTCGTTCGTCCACCCGCAAAGTTTCCCATTGATCAACCAGGCACTTGGTGGCGGGGCTCTCTGGCGGCACAACCTCCCAGCTGGGGCGTCCACCGCCAGCCTCAAGCCACTGGATGATGGGAGCGAGGTCAGAATCCTCACGCTGTGCCTTACGTCACTTGTCGTCCCCCTTTGCGGCGCTTGTTAGCACCTGCAGGCGGAGGTACACGGAGTCAGAGTCCTTCCGGGCACAGTGTGAGCAGCTAACCTCACACGGGCGTCGACTCAGACTGTCAGACTACCCTCCGCCTGGTAGTCGTACTGCTCGAGGCGCCCTAACTACCTCACAAGCTGACCCTCCGGCACCTTCAGCATCTTCAACCACTGCAGGGCAGCGTGGTCGGTCCGGATGGTGAACTCAGCGCCGTATAGGTAAGGGTGGAAGTGCTCGAGACTCTTCACTACCGCTAACAATTCCTTCCTCGTTACGCAGTAATTACGCTCGGGCCTACTGAACTTGGCACTGTAGTAGGCCACAACGTGATCCGTCCCGTCCTTCACCTGTGACAGGATCGTCCCGATGCCTTCTGCACTGGCGTCGGTGTCTAGAAGGTAGGGGAGCTTCGGGTCTGGGTACAGCAGGAGTGGTGCCTCCACCAGGGCCTTCTTCAGGCCGTCAAACGTGGCCTGGCATGCTTCGTCCCACACGAAGCACGCCCCTTTCCTGGTGAGGTGGTGGAGAGGGGCTGCCACGCTGGCGAAGTCCTTCACGAAGCGACGGTAGTACGTGCACAGGCCCAAGAAGCTCCTAACTTCTGTGACGTTGGTGGGGACAGGCCACTTCTCCACCACTGCCACCTTCTACGGGTCGGTGCGCACGCTGTCCCGACTGACGACATGCCCCAGGAACGGCACCTCGTGCTGAAAGAGAGAGTATTTCTTGAGGATGAGCTTGAACCTCCTCTAGCCGCTCCAACTCCTCCTCGAAAGTGCTCCCGAAGACGATGACGTCATTGATGTACACGAGTGCCGTCTTCCACTGCATGCCGTCTAACACCCTCTCCATAAGACGCTCGAAACAAATAGGGGCGTTGCAGAGACAGAGGGGCATGACGTTGAACTGCCACAAGCCCTGACTGAAGGAGAAAGCAATCTTGGGCTTGTCCTCCTCTGCCATCTCCACCTGGTGGTAACCCGACTTCAGGTCGAGTGTGGAGAACCACCTGACCCCCACCAGCTCGTCGAGCGTGTTATCAATCCTCGGCAGGGGGTAAGAGTCCTTGGCAGTCACGTCATTCAGCGCCCGGTAGTCCACACAGTAGGGCTATGTACCGTCCTTCTTCTTAACCAGGACTACCGCTGATGACCACGGACTGTCCGACCGCTCAATCACCTCCTGCGCTGCCAGCTCGTTGACGGTGCGCTGCATCTCCTCTCGCCTGGCTGGTGCGATACGTCGGGACGGGCTCTTGATGGGTGGACCACTTCCCATGTTGATGCTGTGCTTCACCAACCCGTGCGGCCCAGGTCCATGTCACCCCTGCTGAAGACGTCCGCGTACTGAGCCACGGTGTGGCGCACCTTCTCCGTCTGCACCTCCGTCAGGTTAGCGGCACTCCGGTGAGCCAAATCCTTCAGGAAGTGGGGCAGCGGCCTCACAGCAGCCACCTCTGCGCTCCCCGACGTCTCTTCAGGGCGCTCCACTTCCTCACAAGTGCCCAGCTTGGCCCCAGCGGGCACCTTTCGAGCCTCACCGGAGAGGTTAGCTACCAACACCGTAACTAACTCTTCCCCCGCTTGAACGAGGCTCCGCCCGACTGCCACGCCGTCAGCCAATCGCAGGTTTTCTGTGGGCTCCACCATGCCTTCCGATCCACGCATTGCTCTGGACAGTCGACACCGGACTCTGGCCTCCGTCCTAGGGGCAAGGTGCACTCTCTCAGCCACAGCTACCTCCGCACAGCCGACCTCCGGAAGCAAGGCAACTTCTTGGCCACGCTCCCTCACCAGTTTCCGTCCAAGGTCGACACAAACCTTGTTCTGCGTCAGGTAGTCGAGTCCCAGCAAACATGGTTCGTCCAAGTCGGCGACGTACACCGGCAGCAGCTCCACAGCGCTGCCCACGCCGATACGAGCATCCACTGGGCCCTTAAGCACACAGTGGCCCGTCACGCCACAAAGCCTCTGTGGCGTGTCTGGGAGTCGAGTGGCGGATAGCATGTCAGGCCGCACCAAAGTCTTCTCAGCCCCGGTGTCCACTGGCAGTCAGCATGGGTTCCCGTTCACTGAGCCCTCCACCTACATCGCGCTGGTTGTCCGGCGGCAGCTTACACAAGGCGGGGCCTGGGGACTGAGGACGGCTGCGGTTCGGCCCTCTTCTCCAGCCTGTCCGAGTGCACCACTTCCTTTAGCTTGGGGTAGGCACTGGAGCGGTGGCCAGACTTGCCGCAGTCCTTGCAGCAAGGCTGAACGGCATCAGAACCCAGCCGGTCGAGAGAACGCGTCCTTCGTTACCTCGGTCACCGACTGCGTCTGTGACCCTTCTCACCACAGCCCCAACATGAGCCACGAAAACCGTCTCAGCTTGCCTTCCTCGACGGTGGCTTCTCCACCTTCGCCTTCCGGCCCCGGAGGTCATGGTGCGGTTGGGCGGCCGCCCCTTGGCCGCTAGTCGTCTTCAGGAAGGCCTCAAATTCCAAGGCCCTCGCCAGCGCCACCTGCAGGTCCCCAGGGTTGCCTGCTTGACGTAGATTTGCAGCTGCTGGTCGTCTAGGGCGTCAATGAAGGAATCTCGGGCCAGCACCACAATAATTTCTTCCGGGGCCGCGGGATACGACCTTCTTACCAACGCCTCCACGTCCTGTGCCAACTAGGACAGCGTCTCACCCCGCTCCTGAGTCCTCTTCTTCAGGCGAGCCCGGTACACCTCGGCCTGGTGGTGGTGCCCGAAGCGGCGCCGAAGGGCCTCTGCCACACTTCCATAACAGGCGCGTTGGGCCGTCGGCAGGTGCCCCAAGACCTCCACAGCGGGGCCTCGCAGTGCTGTTGCCAGCTGAGGCGCCTTCTCAGCCCTGGGCAGCTTGCGTTTCCCCAAACGCCGGGAAGCCGAAGGACCGAGGGGTGGAGAACGCGACTCGTGCGGACAGCTGGCGGGGCGGCCGGGGGAGGGAGACAAAGGGGGTGATGGCGGCAGAAAGGGGGGTTGTCTGAGCCCCAGCCTGCCACCAGCCGGACTCAAGGGAGTGGTTCCGATGGCTCCCCAGCCCCCTGAAGTAGCTACCGGCTCTGACACGACGCTGCGAGGCCCCCGAGCCAAGGGTTCTTACCAAGGGCCCCAGGCAGATCCTAGCAGGTCCGCCACCCCGGCGGTTCCCGCCAGAACACGTGGGGCCGCCTGTTCCTCCGCGCGCTCTGTTGCCATCTCGCGCCGCTGCTTCTCCGTCCTCACCTCCTCCCTCAGGCCCTGGACCTCACCTTCCAGAGTCTTCACCTTGCCCAGCAGTTCATTCCTGACGTTGTCACAAGCCTGGTCGGTGTACTGCTGTGTTTCCGCCTTCAAGGACGCGAGGCTGCTCTGTAGCACATCCTCAAGATGGCGGACTTGGTCGTCCGCCCGTTGAGCCTGCTCACGTGCCAGCTGATCGGTCCTTTCAGCCTGCTCACGTGCCAGCTGATCGGTCCTTTCAGCCTGCTCACGTGCCAGCTGATCGGTTCTTTCAGCCTGCTCACGTGCCTTCTGAGCCTGTACCTCACGGTCCACTGCCATTTCCTGCCTCATACCGGCCAGCATGGCAGCAATCAAGTCCATCTAACCCGGTTTAACTTCACTCGAGCTGCCATCATGGCTGGCCATCTTGTGACTCCATGATGACACACCGTCCATCACTGTTCACTGTTCCCCGGATCCCACTTTATGACACCACTTGTTGCACCCACCCGTCACTCTCGGCGGGCGTGTTATCCACACGAGCACAGGCCGAGAAACTAGAGCAGCGGGGCCTCAAATAAGTCACATTGTGAACGCCAGGCCAACACACACACACACACGAGGCCAGGGCACAAGGGAAAACACTGGCACTATTTCCTAGGTTTATTGACAAATCCCCCGCAAGTATACTGCTTTACAAGTTCACAGGGGCACCAAAAGTCTCTCAGGGCACGACAGGCACTCATCAGGACACTCAACTTGCAGGGAAACAATTCCAAAGGAGGCAGGCACACGCTCGCTTCCTCTCGGGCTACTCGTCTCCCCTCTCTCTCTGTCCCCTCCTCTCCCAGTGCTGCCACCTCCAACAGTGCTGCCACCCGCACCCATACCCCTGGTGTAACAATATTGTACCTTTATTTAGTGTACACTTGGCAACCCTGTAATCCACAGTCAGTTGGGTGTTTCCAAAGCAACCACGCGCTCAAGGTCTGCTATGACATTATTCGTTTGTTCCTTGCCTTAATATAGAAACCACAGTCTGTATATATTTCTATAAAGAACCTACAACTTCCTGGTTGTCCTATACCGACAGCTACCCCACATAACATGGCGCAGTGAGTATTTTGAGCCAAAGAACTTCTACTGACGCCGGCACCCAAGCCACCCCACCACAGCCAGCAGGACTCCAATGCCTCTTCATGCCCTTCTGAAGTGAGTGACTACTGTCTACTGGTGCTGGCCGCGCTGCCGACGGGTGAGTTGACACATACTGCCACACGCATACACACACACACACACACACACACACACACTGTCACTTTCTATAAGATACAGCTTCTCACGGGTTTTTCTTTTGCTTGTGGGGAAACTTTTTCTGTTAACGGATCCTCATAGATTACGATGTCGGATCCGCGTCCTTTCGTCCGAGTGCGGAGTCACCAAACAGCATGGAGCCATTGAGTCATCAGACGACCACAGCAGTCCCCCATGGAGCGGAGCCGCCACTACTCAACCCCCTCCTGCCCCATTCCTTCCAGCCTGCCTCACTCCCACCCGTCTCCTGACAGGAGGATAGTGTTCTACATCTCATTAAGTACTTGGAGGAGTCTCGTCTGTCAACTGACTTGCGTAAAAGGCAAGGGGACGAAGACAGACGGAGAGAGAAGAACTTGCATCGACGACAGGAAAAGGAAAGGCGACTAGCAAAGAAGTCAAGAAGGGAAGCAGAGGAAGCGAGACGCAGGGAAGACAACAAGAGTTTTATGGCATTGCCACAGATGATGTCGACTCAGGCAATATACGCTCAACACCTGCCGTCTTCAACCTATTCATCTGACCCCTTGTCAATACTGAGCCCTCTCGCCCCAGCCTATCACACTGCAGTCACCGGTCTCGCGGTGACTCCGCCCGCGGTGATCTGCTGCCGCTCATATGAAGCTGCCCGGAATACTCCGCCATTCAGTCGTCGCCAAGACATCTGTGCTCCATCTCCGCTTAGAAGCAGGGGAAACGACGCGTCAAGACCGCCTCCTCACTTCAGCAGGCGCCTTTGGGACAGCGAGGGAAGCCCCCAGCCGTTGAGGCGACCCAACCCTGCCAGTGTTGCTTCCGCCAGCACGTGTCCGGTCAGTGCCCTCTCGCCGATGGCACCTGCAACAACTGCGGACGCAAGGGCCATTGGGTAAGGACTGCCAGGTGCCCTGCCAAGGAAATCCAGTGTCGCTCCTGCAAGAAAACTGGTCATTATGACAGGTGCTGCCGAGCGAAAAAGTCGGATTGCGGCCAGGACAGCTCACACTCTCCTGCACAGAAGACGAGTTCCTGCCGCCGTGTGACTCGCGGTCCGGCGTCTAACACCATGACTCCCAAGTCCGTGCGTATTTACCTGACGCATGGAGGATCCACTTCACATTTCCAGATGCTGCCAGACACCGGCGCGGACGTCACCGTTATCAGCCAGCGACATCTCGGCATGCTACAGATCCCTAGGAGCAGCCTACAACCTCTACCTCCCGTCCACACGTTGACGGCGGACGGTTCTGAGATGGCACCTGCCCTGTGATGCTTCCAAGCTACCTTACTGCTTAATCAGAGGTCTTGAGTCACCCAGATCCAAGCACACGAAGTCGTCCAGACCCCACTCTACTCCTATGGCCACTGCAAGAAACTAGCCATCATCTCACCAGATGAGCCAGCTGCCTAGTGCCACCCATTCGTCGTCTTTGCCAAGGACAAGGAAGTTCACATCACGGTGGACCTCACGAAGCTCAACAGTCAGGATTCCCACCTGGCTCACCCGGCACCAACACCTTTCGCCGCCTTCCACAGGGTTAACCCATCAGCTCATTACTTCGCAACAGCGGATGCCCAATGTGGGTACTGGCAGTTGGAGCTTGACGAGAAGGATCGGCATCACATGACATTCATTACCGCGTTCTGCGATTTAGGCACTGTACAGGAAGGACACTGTACAATGTATAGGCACTGTACAGGACCCATGCGCTTCGCGACTACAGGTGACGCCTACTGCCACTGCAGTGGCACAGCACTCCAGTGGATGGAGAATTGCGTCAATGTGGTCGACGACACCCTTCTCTTCGATGTCGATTTCCCAACACACTTGCAAAGGATTCGTCAGATGCTGATCAGATGCCGTGAGCACGGAATCACCGTCAACAAGGACAAGTTCGCAGTCGCCGAGCCTAGGGTCCGATTCTGTGGCTACGACTTCTCCGCTTTGGGCGTCTCTGCAGGCGAAGACCGAGTCAGTGCCATCCGGGACTTCCCGAAACCCGCGAAACTGATTAACCTCCGTTCTTTCAAGCGCCTGGTGAACCAGCTAATCAGAGTTCACCCCGGACATAGCAGCCCCAGCCCAGCCTCTTCACCCCTTTATGAGCCCAAAACGGACGTTTACTTGGACAGCGGACCACGATGAAGCCTTCATTTGCGTCAAGACAGCGCTTCTCCAGCCGCCTGTTTTGGCACACTTCAACCTGGCTTTACCGGTCATCTTTCAGATGGATGCCTTCCGCCTTCACGAGATAGGGTACGCTCTCCTCCAAGACCACGGCCATAGATGGACACGCCTAGTTCAGTGTGGCTCACGCTTCCTCGCTAACGCTGAGACACGCTATGCTACCACTAAACTAGAACTACTCACCGTCGTCTGGGCCATGTCCAAGTGTAGGCTCCATCTTATTGGCCTACAACACTTCACGCTGATGACGGACCACTGGCCACGGGTCCCAATTCTGAAAGCATACATTTTGGACGTGGTCGAGAATCCCCGCATGCAATGTCTCAAAGAAAAAATCTTGCCCAACCTCTTCACGCCAGTGTAGCGGGCCGGCAAGCTCCAATGCATCCCGGACGCTCTGTCAAAGATCCAGTCAGCCACCCCACACCCGAGGACGAGATAGCGAGCACCGACACCACCACATACCTACGAAGCGTCATAGTTGCCAACGCCAAACGCTCTGACCGAGACGCACCACATCACAACGCCGATAAGACTACAGGTATCCTGAGCCGCAGCAAGCGCGGACCCGTCATACGCCTGCCTCACCGCCTGCGTGACGTCTGGATTCCCGCCCAACCGGTACGAGCTACACAGTTCACTACTCCCCTACTGGAAACTCCTCGATTACCTATACGCAGATGGGGAGCTAGACCTGTATGGCCAAAGAATTGTAATTCCTGCTGCTCTTCGCTGTCGCACCCTCGCACGTCTCCACGACAGCCATCGGGGTGTGGAAGCCACTCGCTGTCAGACAGGACAGGCAGTTTTTTGACCTGGCATTGACTCTGACATCGCCAGTACTGTTCGTGCCTTCGAGCCATGTCAAGTGCTGCTGCCGAGCCAACAACAGGAACCCTTGATGTGTGACGGCAACCCCTCCAGGCCCTTTAAGTCCATCTCCACAGACTTCTTCACACTCGCTGGAAAGTCCTTCCTTGTCATTGCGGACGAATAGTCCAGTAGTTGTCTCGTGTGGTACGGACACTACCGCCTCACGCACCATCCATATGTTCTGCCGCTACTTCCGGGAAGTGGGTGTTCCCCTCTGCTTACGTACCGATGGCTGTCCCCAGTTCGCCAGCGCTGACTTCCCGAACATCATGGAGCCCTGGGATATGCACCACATAGTGACCTCGCAGCAGTACAGGCGGCTGTCAAGTCAGTGAAACACCTCACCCAGAAGACAGCCCCCTCTGGCAACATTGACACAGAAGTTTTCGCCTGATGTCTCCTAGAGCTACGCAACACTCTCAACTTCACAGAACGATCCCCTCCGCAACACCTGTATGGCCGCCCTTTTCGCTCCTGCGTCTCTGCCCACCCAGAATCCTTCTCCGCGGACTGGCAGGCCAAGACGGAGGAGTGCGACCGTCGCGCTGCCGCCGGAGCTCCCGAAGTGCAGGCTATGACCAGCACGCCCGACCCCTCCCTAAGCTAAGCATCGGGGCCACAGTCCGTATTCAGGACCCGACGTCTCTCCGCTGGGACAAGGCGTGGTCATGGGCCGCATTAGAAGAGGGACTACGAGGTACGTCTCCCAAGTGGACGTGTCTGGCGACGCAACCGCCAGTTCCTGCGACCAGTGACGACCCATTCCCCATATACCTGTGGTCCCTTGCTCTGATGAAAAAAAGTATGTCCGGTTCAGTTCCTCCCCCAGTTATCCCACGTCGTTCCCAGCTCCGCTTGAGACAGTGCTACGGGCGTGAGGAGGGGAGGGAGGTGCGGATATGTAATGTACTGCACCATGTTTCATATTGTACCTCCATTTATTGTACGCTTGGCAATCCTGTAATCCTCAGTTTGGCGGGAGTTACCAAGGCAACCACGCCCTCAGGGTCTGGCAAGGCATTATTCGTTTGTTCCTTGCTTTGATATAGAAACCACAGTCATTATGTGTTTTTATAAGGAACCTAGAACTTCCGGACTGTCCTGTCCCGACAGCTACCCACGTAACAAATCTCTGCTATATATGTATATATATATGTATGTATGTATATATGCTATATATATGTATATATGTATATATGTATATATGTATATATATATATATATATATATATATATATATATATATATATATATATATATATATATATATATATATATATATATATATATATATATATATATATATATATATATATATATATATATATATATATATATATATATATATATATATATATATATATATATATATATATATATATATATATATATATATATATATATATATATATATATATATATATATATATATATATATATATATATATATATATATATATATATATATATATATATATATATATATATATATATACGAGTATATATATATATATATATATATATATATATATTAAGGGTGTATATGGGCAGGAGTCTTTCTCTAATACATATCTCATTGAATGTGATAGCTAGTTGAGTATTTATTATTTTTCTTAAGATATTTTCCTTATATCTTATGATTGTCTTATTTTTTTATTTTATTATTCTATTATTTTTTAATTGGCTGTATGACTTCGCCGAAGCTAGTCATTTTCGCTAGATCGCGATTTCGGTTTCTTGACCCTTCTTCAGTAGCGAAGGTCTTTCCGTATTGAGGGTGTCGGAGAGAATGGCTCAAGCTGATTGCGGGGGTGTATTTATACCGGTAGGGTCAAGGACCACGACACACAGACACCAGGACAACCAGCCCGCCCACCGCTCTCTAGAGAGCAGCCTGGAGACACCCAGACTGCGTAGGCACCAGCTCACCGATTCGCTCGCCGCTGAGCTGCTCTGCCTCGCCGCAACAAGTCTCTCCAAGCAGACCCCAAGCTTTCTCTTCGTCGTGGCACCTTAGTGGCCAAGGCGTCGTGACTGTTTTGGTGTCTTAGAGACATCTGAAGCACCAACCAGCCCCGGAACACCGGCACTTTCGCGGCTATGTTCTCGGGACTGGCCAGCTTGCACTGAGACTCCTACAAGCACCTTTGTGAGGCTGACGATCGTGCCAGTTAGCACTTCAGGGAGACTCCCACCTTGGGAATCTCCCAAGTCCTGTGTACCGGGAACTCCTCTGTTGAGTTCCGCCCAGGCACCTTCTTCTCCTGCTATATTTTTCTCTTTTCGCCCATAGAGTCCCCTGGTGTGTAAAGGTGAACCCCGAGGCTTGCACGAGGGGGGCCCTTAGAAGGGCTGCCTTAAGCACATTAGTAGGGTAGGGCAGAACTTGGACAGGGTAGGATCGAGGCAGGGTGTCTACGACGGCTACTAGTAGCTGGGACACTAAACTGCCTCGCTTAGGCAGGCTCCTTTCTTATTCTATCACAGCTGTGTCGTGTGTCGGGCCGTGACCCCCTGTAGGTTCTCTTCTCTCTCTTTCCTTTTCTACCTTTTTTCTTGCTTCAACCACGATATGCCAAGATGCCACGAGTGAAGATCAAGCACCCTAAAGCTGATGCCGGAAACAAGCTGAAACTATTGAAGATCCTCTCTGAAGAATTGATATACGCCACTAAGATCGTCATAACGCCAGATGGTTTCGTAGTCATAACAAAAGACGACGAAGAAACAGACAACATATTCGCAAAGAAGATCATCGAAAAATTAGCTGCTGAGGATTACACACCTATAATCCCTCCTGAGCTAAGAGCAAAAAGGACGGTTTTGCTTTTCAATGTTGATGAAGTAATACACAACCATCAAGAAAATTAGATCATAGGAGAAATCACGGCAAACAACCTATGGGTCCCAACTATCGACAGCATCTTCAAAATCCCGAGAACAAGGATAATGAAAATAACCTTCTCAGAAACAGCCATTGCCAAAAAAAGCTACAGAGAAAGGAATCCTGGCCCTCCATCTCAGAATTCCAGCTTATAATATAAAGCAAGACGAATTCATCCCTATTATGACTTGCATGCGGTGTTATAATATCGAAGATCACCCAATCAGTTAATGCCCAAAAGCAAAAGAATATAAAATATGCTCCGAATGTGCAGATGAAGGACACACATGGAGAGACTGCAAAAGCACAAATAAAAATTGCATCAACTGTTCTGACAAACATCGAACACTAGCACTATTCTTATTAAATTTACCAGACACTTATGTAAAGCTATTGAGTAGCTTTTTGAATAACAGAACAGCAAGTATAGCAATAAAAACACACACGGGTCCACCCATACCACTGCTAAGCGGAGTACCTCAAGGCAGCAATGTTTCACCAACCTTATTCACTATATTCACCTCAGATATTCCACCACCAAGCCCACATTGCACATACGTAACTTACGCTGATGACATCACCCAAATAATAACACAACAAGGGAATAGTAGAAATTTCTTAGCACGAAAAGTGGAGAGAGAAATCACAAAAATAAACCAATGCGAACATCAGTGGAAAATAAAAACAAATATGAATAAATTCGCAATACTTCCAGTCTCAATAACGAAAACGAAACCAATAACTATCAACCATCAAAGAATACCATACACAAGAAAGGCAAACATTCTTGGCCTGTCAATCAACAGCAAAGGGTACAACAACCAAATCACAAATAACGTAGTAAAAGCAAAGCACGCTCTATATAGTATAAAAAGATTCAGCCAACTCACCACGAACAACAAGTTACACCTCATAAAATCTTGCGTAATTCAACTATTTCTCTACCCAGAATGTCCACTAACAACATTATCTAAACATGCTATAAGAAAACTTCAAAGAGTACAGAACCATGCCTTAAGGTTTGTTTACAATGAACAGTATCCATACACAAAAACCACATCAGAGTTACACCAACTAAGCAACATGAAACCAATAAACATTCTATTACACAAAAGAGCTCAAAAAACAAAATTCACACTACAAAACATTTTACATGACACTGAATACATACACACAATAACAGAAAACCAAAACAACATTTTGGAGCACACATGGTTCAGGAAAACAGCAAAAACATTAGAGCAAGATGTACCAACTCCACTTTACTCTTAAACTTCTCAGTCGTAAGGTAAGCCATAAAATCTAGATGACAACAATAACATGTTATAACACACACACACATATATGCACTGCCCATTGCCAAAACAAAATTTAGGTCAACTCAACGGTAAAAGGTAAATAAACAACAGGAAAAGCAAGGCGTACAGCCCGCCACCTATTACTCTCTAATTATATTTCACTTTCACCCAAACTGTTCCCTCCAACTCTCAACCCTACTTCCCCCTCTAATTTCACCCCCACTGTCTGTCCCCCTCTTGTAATGTAATGTAATTGAGCCATTCTCTCCGACACCCTCAATACGGAAAGACCTTCGCTACTGAAGAAGGGTCAAGGACCCGAAATCGCGATCTAGCGAAAATGACTAGCTTCGGCGAAGTTATACAACCAATTAAAAAAAGAATATAAGACAATCATAAGATATAAGGAAAATATCTTAAGAAAAATAATAAATGCTCAACTAGCTATCACATTCAATATATATATATATATATATATATATATATATATATATATATATATATATATATATATATATATATATATATATATATATATATATATATATATATATATATATATATATATATATATATATATATTCCATCATTCAGGCTTTCATTAAGAATCAAAGATTACTACTTTACCTGTGAATGACCATCCTCCTTCAGCTTGGTTGATAGTAGCAGACACAAACCAAAAACAAGGTAGAAATAGGTACATTCTGAAAGGTAGAATTAATGGCATGACTGACAGCATGAACATGTTGAGCTTAATAAACCAAGTCAAAAACTGCAAGAGAAAGCTCCATTAAACAAATGGACGGCATGAACTTCTACATATGTAGATACACTCAAATAATATTGTGTCATCATAGATCGGTGGAGACTAGCAAAGTTTCTTTTTTTTTTTTTTTTCTATTGAAGAGAGGGCACCGACATTGGTCAACAAAAAAAAAAAAGACCCACTTAAGTGCCGGTTCCCATAGAGAGTAAAAAAGCGGTCATAAAAATTTGGAGGATGTGTTTTGAAACCCGCCTCTTGAAAGAGTTAAAGTCATAGGAAAGAAGAAATACATGAGCAGGCAGTGTGTTCCAAACCTCACCAGAAAAAGGGATGAATGCTTGAGGATACTGCTTAACTTTTGCATTAGTGAGGTGGACAGAATAGGGGTGAGAGAAACAATAAAGAGTTGTGCAGCGAGGCCGCGGTAGGAGGAAAGGCATTTAGCTACCAAGATCAGAAGAGCAGTTAGAGTAAAAAGCGGGAAAAGATAGCAAGAAATGCAACATTGTGGTGATCAGAGAGAGGCTGATGACAGTCAGAGGAGAGGAGTTGATAAGACGAAAAACTTTTGATTCCTTCCTGTCTAAAAGAGCGGTATGAGTAGCCTTCCCCCCTCCCTTGCCAGACATATGAAGCATACCCCCAAACATTGACAGGTAAGACCCCTGTGCAGTTTTAGCAGCTGGGGTGGTGAGAAAAAACTGACGGAGACGACTCAAAACGCCTAACTTTACAGAAGCTGTTTCAGCTAGATATGAGATGTGAAGATTCCAGTTTAGATTTTAAGCGAAGAACAGACCGATGATATTCAGTTTAAAAGAAGGGGACAGTTGAATGTCATTGAAGAAAAGAGGGTAGTTATCTGGAAAGCTGAGAGTTGGAGGAATTGAGTTTTTGAGACATTGAACAATACTAAGTTTGCTCTGCCCCAAACAAAAATCTTAAAGAGATCAGAAGTCAGGCTTTCTGTGGCTTCTCTGCATGAACTTTTTTTTTTTTTCTGAAGGGTTGGACGTCTACGAAAACGTGGAAAAATGCACGGTGGTATCATTACTTTTAATAGACTTAGGAGAAGAACAGTATCCTTCTAAAACAATTACAGAACAGTCAAAAAGGAAAATAAAGACGAGATTACAGAGATAAAGGTAGAAGTCGTAGAAGGATACTTTGTAAATTAAAGCTTTGTGCGGGACTCTATCAAAAGTTTTTGATATGTCTAAGAGAACATAAAAAGTTTCACTAAAATCCTTAAAAGATGACCAAGTAAGGAAAGCCAGGAGATCACCAGTAAAGCGGCTTCGACGGAACCTATACTGACGATCAGATGTAAGGTTGTGTAGTGATAGAAGTTTAAGAATATTCCTGTTGAGGATAGACTAAAAAAAATGAATAAATAAAAAAAAATATGAAAGGCAGGAAATTAAACCAATAGGGCGATAATTTGAGAAATTAGAACGGTCACATTTTTTTTTTTTTTTATGAACAAACTGAATGCCTACTAAACTTTCAGCAAGAAAGACAAATAGAAGTCTATAGACAGAGTTGAAAGTGTTTGAGTAGACAAGGTGTAAGCATGGAGGCACATTTTAGGAGAATAATAAGAGGGGCCTTATGTGGTCTATAAACCTTCTGAGGGTTAAGGATAGTAAGGACATGGAGAATATCACTGCGAAGAATATCAATGGGCAGAACGAAATAGTTTGAGGGTGGGGGAGAAGAAGAAACAAGCCCTAAATCATTCAAGATGGAAAGGTCTGAGCGAAGAGCTCATTAGAAACAGATGATATGGCAGTAGTACCACCGGTTTACAATAAATGAGAGAAAGATGAAGAAGCAATGTTAGTGAAGATGATTTTGGCTAGGTACCAGAAATCACGAGTTAGATCTTGAAAGATTTTAACACATTCTATTAATGAAGGAGTTTTTGGCTAGTTGGAGAACGGAAATATAAAGTGCACGAGTTTCAGGTGATGGAAGGTTTAATTTTGTGTCCCACTTCTCTCTCACTTCACCCACTCTCATAATTAGGACGAGATTCTGTATCATCAAAGATCGGTGCCGACCACCAAAGGTAACACTGTTGTATTAATAATGGGAAGGGAAACACAGTTTAGTAAGGGCATTTGTGCTGAGGCAAAGTTTTCAGCACCACTGTCTGTTTCTCTGAATAATGAATGCTGATCACAATGAGAGAAAGACAAAACTCAGTATTAGCTAGAAGTCTATTCATTCACAAAACATAATATGCAAAAATATTCCTCTGTCACGTCCAGTAAAGCAAAGTCGATATGGGCATATATTGAGGATCACAGTCAGTAGTACTGGGAGTAGTGTACAGGCCACCGACCATAACAAAGGAAATTAACACCTTACTGTGGCAGGAAATAAATAGAGCATGCAGGTGCAGTCATGGCCAGGTATGTGTTGCAGGAGATTTTAATTTTAGGAATATCGACTGGAGTTTGATGGTGGATAACAAGGAAGCAGAGGAATTTCTTAAGGTAATTAAGGATATATATTTTTTTTAAAACAGGTAGTCGTAGAACCCACAAGGGGGAATAATATTCTAGATTTAATTCTTACTAACAGAGAGGAAGCAGTCATGCAGGTAGAGGTTGGAGGACAGCTAGGTAACAGTGACTATAGGGAAATTAGGTACAATTTAGAATGGGAAGAAACTTTTAGAAGCAAAAACACTGGTAAAATACCTGACTTTAGGAGAGCAGATTTTGAGGAATTAAAAAAATACCTCCAAGGAGTGGACTGGCAACGGATGCAGGATGAGGTCAGGTCCGGGACGGAGTTCAGGGAGATAAGGCAGGATGAGAGAGGTGAGGTGAGGTGTGAGGGTGTACGACAAGAGGAGGGAAGATGTGTCCGGAAGGGGCGGAGGAAAGAGGAAGGGGGAGATAGGTGTGAGTATGTTGGAATGTCAGGTCATGCTGAAATGAAAGAGGTGAGGTCGAGACGAGTAAATGAGGGAGTGGAGAGGATGGTAGGGGCCGAGATGAGGGGATTAGGTGAGGTAAATGTAGATGAACTGTATAAATATTTCGTAGATAAAGTTCATACAGGTCATTTAGCAAATATACCGTATAGGGCAATAAGATCACAGAAAAATGACACTAAATGGATGACTGCTAGGTTAAAGCATTATATAGGGGGTAAGGGAAGTATATATAAGAGATTAAGGGCAGGTGAAGAAGTGTTAAGGTCACAATATAATGAATTAGTTAGAACAATCAGAAAGTTAACAAAGAAAGCTAGAAAGCTAAGGGCAATTATGAATTAAAGGTAGCCTGCCAAGCGAAGACGGACTCCAAGGGATTTTATCAGATATACAGGACGAAGAATAAGCATACTATAGGTCCACTAAAGGCAGCAGATGGGGAGGTTGTTAGATCTGGGGAGGAGATCAGTAAAATTATGAATGAGTAGTTTTTAACTGTCTTCACCCAGGAAAACATGCAGGATATGCCAAATAGTGAACAGGTGTTTAGAGCAGATGAAAATGAGAAGCTGACAGATAATTCCATAACTAGGGAGATAGTGGAACTGGAGATAGATAAGCTAAAAAAGTTCAAAACACCAGGACCAGATGAAATATATCCCAGAGTACTTAATTAAGGAATGCAAAGAGGTTATTAGTGAGCTGTTAGTTTCTGTCTTTAGGAAATCACTTGAGTCAGGTGAGGTACCAGTAATGTGGAGGCAGGCTAATGTAGTACCCATCTTTAAGAAAGGAGATAAAACTTTAGCGTCTAGCTATAGACCTGTCAGCTTAACTTCAGTTGTAGGTAAAATAATAGTCAATAATAGCAAGAAACATTAAGGAACATTTAGACAAACATAATTTGATAAATCAGTCACAGCATGGCTTCACGAAGGGGAAGTCTTGCCTGACAAACTTGTTAATTTTTTACAGTAAAGTGTACAACGCAGCAGATAATGGTGATAGTTATGATATCTTATATCTGGACTTTAGTAAAGCATTTTACAAGGTACCCTATCAAAGGCTCCTGAGAAAAGTTAGGGCACATGGGATAGATTGCAAGGTGTTATACTGGATAGGGTCATGGCCTAGCGACAGGCGACAAAGAGTTGTAATAAACGGCTCGAAATCCGAATGGGGTCATGTAATTAATGGAGTGCCACAGGGATCAGTATTAGGAGCATTGTTATTTCTAATATATATATATATATATATATATATATATATATATATATATATATATATATATATATATATATATATATATATATATATATATATATATATATATATATATATATATATATCAATGAGTTGGATAGTGGAATTATTATTGATGTTAGTAAATTTCCGGATGACACAAAGATAGGTAGATTAATTAGGTCAGAAACGGATGCCATCGCCAGATTGCAGGCAGATTTAGATAGAATGAATAAATGGACGGACATAAAAAAATACAGTTTAATATCAATAAATGCAAGGTACTTAGCGTAGGTAGAGGAAACCAACACAGTAGGTACACATTAAACAACCAAACTCTGGTAGGTACAGGGTACGAGAAAGATTTAGGAGTTATAAGAACATAAGAACATAAGAAATAAGGGAAGCTGCAAGAAGCGACCAGGCTTACACGTGGCAGTCCCTGTATGAAACACACCTACCTATTTTCATCTACTATCCCCATCCATAAACTTGTCTAATCTTCTCTTAAAGCTCTCTAGTGTCCTAGCACTAACAACATGATTACTGAGTCCGTTCCACTCATCTACCACTCTATTTGAGAACCAATTTTTTCCTATCTTCAATACCTCTTCAAATAGTATTGCATTACCTTCCGAATATTCTTTTTTGCAAGATGACTTCGTTTCATTATTAGATAGCAACACTTTCTTCCTAAAATACTACTCTTTAATCTAATTCTTATTCCTGATAAATTTGAAAAATTTTTCTTGAATATTGAAACAGTTTCTAATGACTATGATGTAAATATTATCTTCTTTTATGAACACTCGTTTATCTAACGATATTGAACATCTCTATTTTGTGGAAGGTTATAAGTTATTTACAAATAACAGGATGATGGAAAGGTATGTACATTTAGAAAAGATGAGATTGAGTGCCACATTTTAAGTGATACGTGTATCATGACCGATGATACTGAAACTTTGTTAAAATAGTCTTTTCAAGGAAACGTATTTGCTTAGGAACTATTTATCGATCAGATAGGAGCGTCAGAGATTATAAAGATCTTCTAACCAATTATGGTTCCTGCCCATGTATCAATAAACCTATACACGTTTAGGAACATAGTGCTACAATCACTGATCACATATGGGTAAATAATGTAAACACAGTTTCTGAAGCAGGCATCCTTTCAACTCATATTTCTGATGATTTCGTCCCGTTCATCACATTCATCTGTCTAGAAGAGCGATATGAGTGGAATCCCCCCATAAATGTGAAGCATGCTCCATACATAGACCAGATATGGTCCTTGTACAGAGTTAACAGCTAAGCTGAGTGAGATAAACTGGCGAAGACGTCTCAGAACGCTTAACTTCATAAAAGCTCTTTTAGTTACCCAATTTTTCTAACCCCTTAGCTACTAACTTTCTACAAGGGCCTTATCCATCCATACATGGAGTATGATTCACATGTCTGGTAGGACTCCACTCATACCGCTCTTCTAGACAGGGTGGAACTGACTGTCTTCAGCCTCTCTCTCATTGCCGCAATGTTGCATCTCTAGCTGTCTTCTATCGCTATTTTCATGCTAACTGTTCTTCTGATGTTGCTAACTGCATGGCGCCCCTCCTCCCACGGCCTCGCTGCACAAGACTTTCTTCTTTCTTTCACCCTTATTCTTTCCACCTCTCTAATGCAGGAGTTAACCAGTATTTTCAATCATTCATCCCCTTTCTCCGGAATTCCCTGCCTGCTTCTGTATTTCCACCTTCCTATGACTTGAATTCTTTCAAGAAGGAGGTTTCAAGACACTTATCCTTCAATTTTTTACTACCGCTTTTGATTATTTTCTGTGACTGGCATCTCAGTGGGCTTTTTATTTTTATTTTTATTGGATTTGTTTTTTTTGTCATTGGCCAGTATCCCTTATATATATATATATATATATATATATATATATATATATATATATATATATATATATATATATATATATATATATATATATATATATATATATATATATATATATATTTTTTTTTTTTTTGTCATTGGCCAGTATCCCTTATATATATATATATATATATATATATATATATATATATATATATATATATATATATATATATATATATATATATATATATATATATATATATATATATATATATATATATGCTCTGACTAGGGACAAAAGTAACTTTAATATTACCTCGTGACCTCTACTTTTAATCCTCCTAAAATTTAATCCTAATTCCCGATTTGCTTTATTTCTGGCTGCTACGCATTGTTTACTTAGACGGAAATCAGAACTAACTATTAAAGTAATTCTGAAATATTTTCCCTTTTCTAAACTTACTATTGTTTTTTTTTTTTTTTTATTGTGTACGTACTCTGTGGCCTTCTTCTACCGTTGATCATTTCATTCTTTATTTATTTATTTTATGTGTAAATGTCACTGCCCAAAGGAAAAAAAAACAAATATTAAAAGAAAAAAAATATCTTGAAACTTGAAACCTCCATCTATAACGAGTTCAAGTCATGGGAAGGAGGAAATACAAAAGCAGGCATAATTTACTAGAGAGAGGGAAGAATGAATGAAAATATTGGTTAAGTCTTGCATTAGGGAGGTAAACATAATAGGGGTGAGAGAAAGAAGAACGTCTTGTGCAGCGAGGCCACGGGAGGAGTGGAGGCATACAGTTAGGAAGATCAGAAGAGCAGTTAGTATGACAACAGTGGTAGAAGATATCATGAGATGCAACATTGCGGCGATGAAAAAGAGGCTGAAGACAGTCATTTAGAGGACAGGAGTTTATAAGACGAAAAGCTTTTGATTCCACCCTGTCTAAAATAGTGGTGTGAGTGGAATGCCCCTCCTCCTCCCCCGTTAATGTGAAGCATACTCCTTACATTGGCGGACAAGGCCCATGTATAGAGTTAGAAGCTGGCTGGGTGAGAAAATCTGGCGGAGACGACTCATAAAAGTTGTTTTATCTAGAGATAAGATATGAAGTTTCCACTTTAGATTATGAGTAAAGGACCGACGGAGGACGTTCAGTGTAGAAGACAGGGACAGTTGAGTGTCATTGAAAAAGCGGATATAGTTATCTGGAAGGTTGTCGAGATGATGGATGGAGGAATTAAGTTCATGAGCCATTGAAGAATACTAAGTTTGCTCTGCCCCAATCAAAAATTTTAGAAATATCAGAAGTCGGGCATTTTGTGGTTTCCTTACGTGAACTGTTTGCTTTCTGAAGGATTCTGAAGGAAGGTCTATGAAAAGACGTGGAAAAGAGCAGGGTGGTATCATCAGCGTAAGAGTGGATAAGACAAGAAGTTTGGTTTAGAAGATCATTGATGACTAATAGGAAAAGAGTAGGTGAAAGGACAGAACCCTGAGGAAAACCACTATTAATAAATGTAAAAAAAAGAATACTGACTATCTATCAGAGCATCAACACAACGGTCATAAAGGGAACTTGAAAAGAAGTTACAGAGAGAATGATAGAAGCCATAGAAGCCATAGGAGGGTAGATTGAAAATCAAAGCTTTGTGCCACACTCTATTAAAATAAAAGCTTTTGATATGTCTAAGGCAATAGCGAAAATTTCACCCAAATATCTAAAAGAGGATGACCAAGGCTCAGTAAGAAAAACCAGATCACCAGTAAAGCGGCCTTGACGGAACCCATAATGGTGATCAGATAGAAAGTTGTAAAGTAGATGTTTCAAAATATAGATGTTTCAGAATCTTCCTGTTAAGGATATATTGAAAAAAAAAATAGATAAGGAGGAAAATAAAGCAATAGGACTGTAGTTTTTGAGATTAGAACCCTTTATAGGAACAGGCTGAATATAGGCAAACTTCCAGCATGAAGAAAGGTACATAATGATAGAGAGAGTTCAAAGAGTTTTCGGAGAAAAATAAGAGTGACCCATCAGGTTCATAATCCTTCCGAGGGTTTAGGCCAGCGAGGACATGGGAAACATCCCTGCGAAGGATTTTAATTGGTAGTATGAAGTAGTAGAAGATAGAGGAGAGGGAGAAACATGCCCTGAATCATCCAAGGTAGAGTTTTTTAGCAACGGTTTGAGCGAAGAGTTCAGCTTTGGAAATAGATGAGATGGCTCTGGTGCCATCAGGTTAAAATAAAGGAGAAAAAGACGAAGGAGCAAAGTTATTGAAGATGGTTTTTGCTAGGTGCCGGAAGTCACATGGTGAGTTAGATACTGAAAGATTTTGACACTATCAAATAAATATTTTTTTGGCTAGTTGAAGAAGAAACTTGGTATGACTCGATCGTGACGATGAAGATGACGCGATCCTGAAGAGAGATTGGGGCGATAGAACATGATACAAATATGAGATTGTGATCGGAGGAGCCCAAAGGAGAGGATAGGCTGACAGCATAAGTAGAAGGATTAGGGGTTATGAGAAAGTAAAAAAAAATAATAAATAAAAAAATTAGGTGTATCTTTCCAAGACGGTCAGGAATACGAGTACGTTGTTGCACCATTTTCTCTAGGTCGTGAAGAATAGCAAAGTTAAAGACTAGCTCATCAGGATAGTCAGTGGAGGGAGAGAAAAGGCAAAGCTTGTGGTGAACATTGAAGTCTCCAAGAATAGAGATCTCCGCAAAAAGGGAAAAGAGTCAGAATGTGTTCACTTTAGGAGTTAAGTTGTCAAATTATTTCTTATAGTCAGACGAATTAGGTGAGAGGTATACAACACAGATAAATTTAATTTGAGAGTGAGTCTGTAGCTGTAGCCAGATGGTGCAAAATTCAAAAGATTCAAGAGCGTGGGCAAGTCGTTGTGCACACAGGGGCAACATCCAGTTTTGGATTGAAGATGAGGATAGAAAAAAGTAGGAGGGAACAGAAAAGGGACTACTGTGTTTCAGTGATGAAAAGAAGATGAGGTTTACTAGAGGAGAGATGGTGTTTTGTAGATTGAAAATTAGATCTAAGCTTGCGAATGTTGCAGAGGTTAAAGAAAAAAAAGTTGGGGGGGAGGGATGTCAAGAAATTTAGGGTGGACACCAGAAGAGAACTCCGACCTGGCGACATTTGTGGTCCCCTCCTCAGATGGGGACTTCGAGGCTGGTGTAGGAGCCATTATGATAATTTTGAATTTTGAGTGAAGGTTGTGTGTGCAATTAGGTGTATGTAGTTTTGTGTGTAGGAAGGAAGTTGTCTTTAGAGGGCAGGCTGTGACTGCCCTCTTGTGTTGTGAGACACAAATCTGTTCTCCAACTAGCCAAAAAACTCCTTCATTGAGAGAAAGTGTCAAAAATCTTTCAAGATTTAACTCCCCTTGTGACTTCTGGCATCTAGCCAAAAAAATATTTCCAATAACTTTGCTTCTTCTTCTTTCCCTCCTTTATTTTAACGAGATGGTATCATATCTATTTCTAAAAGCTGAACTCTTCGCTCAAACTTTTGCTAAAAACTCTACCTTGGACGATTCTGGGCTTGTTCCTCCCTCTCCTCCACCCTCTGTCTACTTCATGCTACCTATTAAAATTCTTCGCATGTTTTCCATGCCCTAGCTGGCTTAAACCCTCAGAAGGATTATGGACCTGATGGGGTCCCTCCTATTGTTCTCTGAAACTGTGCCTCTGTGTGCTTGCACCTTGCCTTGTCAAATTCTTTCACCTATCCTCAACAGAAAGATTCTTAAATATTTATCAATTCACAACCTTCTATCTGATCGCCAGTATGGGTTCTGTCAAGACCGCTCTACTGGTGATCTTCTGGCTTTCCTTACTGAGTCTTGGTCATCCTTTTTTAGAGATTTCGGTGAAACTTTTGCTGTTGCCTTGGACATATCAAAAGCTTTTGATAGAGTTTGGCACAAGGCTTTGATTTCCAAACTACCCTCCTACGGCTTCTATCTTTCTCTCTGTAACTTCATCTCAAGTTTCCTTTCTGACCATTCTCTTGCTGCTGTGGTAGACGGTCACTATTCTTCTCCTAAATCTATTAACAATGGTGTTCCTCAGGGTTCTGTCCTCATTCTCCTCATTCTCATCTTATTATTCATTAATGATCTTCTAAACCAAAGTTCTTGTCCACTTGGAGACTTCGATGAACAAACCAGCAGGAAAACAAACTTGGTATTGTTTAATGCCTCAAAAACACAATTCCTCCATCTATCAACTCGACACAACCTTCCAGACAACTATCCCCTCTTCTTCAATGGCACTCATTTGTCCCCGTCTTCTACACTGAACATCCTCGATCTGTCCTATACGTCTTATAACCTGAACCTTCTCATCTCATCTCTCGCTAAAATAGTTTCTATGAAGTTAGGCGTTCTGAGACGTGTCCGTCAGTTTTTCTCATCCCCCAACTGCTAACTCTGTACAAGAGCCTTATCCGTCCATGTATGGAATATGCTTCACATGTCTGGGGTTCGTCTCATCAACTGCTCTCCTCTAACTGACTGTCTTTAGCCTCTCTTTCATCGCTGCAATGTTGCATCTCTAGCTGTTTCTACCGCTATTTTCATGCTAACTGCTCTTCTGATCTTGCTAACTGCATGCCTCCCCTCCTCCCTCTGCCTCACTGCACAAGACTCTCTTCTTCCTCTCACCCCTATTCTGTCCACGTCTGAAATGCAGGAGTTAACCAGTATTCTTAGTCATTCATCCCTTTCTCTGGTAAACTCTGGAACTCCCTGTCTGCTTCTGTTTTTCCACCTTCCTATAACTTGAATTCCCTCAAAAAAGGGAGGTTTGAAGATACTTATCCTTCAATTTTTTACTACCGACTTGGATCCTTTTATGGACTGGCATCATAGTGGGCATTTTTTATTGGATTTTTGTTGCCTTTGGCCAGTGTCCCTCCTACATAAAGAAAAAAAAAAGACAGACACATGGTAAATGGAGTTTAATATCAGCAAATGCAAAGTACTTAGCGTAGGTAGAAGAAACTCATACATTAAGTACACAATAAACAACGAACCTGTGGTTGTTACCTCTGAACTCCGTCTAAGAGGCCTGAAACCGTGCAAATAAGGTATTAGGATTAATTTTTAGGCGTGTTAAAAGTTAAAAGTTAAAAGTACCGAAGTAATATTAAATCTATATTTGGCCATGGTCAGACGTTATCTAGTTATAGGTCTATTAGAATCAGTACAAAGGAGAATGACTAAAAGGATACAGGGGATGAGGAGTATTCCTTACGAAACGAGATTGAAACTGTTAAACTTACATTCTTTAGAGAAACGTAGCTTAAGAGGGGACCTGATATAAGTCTATAAGTTGTATATTTCTTATAAGAAGGGGGTCGTAAGCAAAATCAGTAACCAGGATAGAACAAAAAATAACAGATTCAAGCTTGAAAAATTTAGATTTAAAAAAAGAGATAGGAAGGAATTGGTTCTCAAACAGAGTGAGTGGGAGATGAATCACTAGAGAGCTTTCAGAAAAGATTAGAAAGATTTATGGATGGAGATGATAGGTGGAAATAGGTAGGTATATTTCATACAGGGACTGCCACGTGTAGGCCTGATAGCAACTTGCAGCTTTCCTTATTTCTTATGTTCTTATGTTCACCCTCTGATTCAGTCCTTTAGACCTCAATGTGAGTAATTATCGTTTTGGCAGGTATCTACTGCCTCCTCCTAATGCCTTACATTGGTTAACATTAAACTCATTTGCTATATTCGTACAGTGTTGGCGACTGAAATTGTGACCAATCGTTTAAAATCGCCGGGAAACAACTCTGAACTGCATCCTCTGTAAAACCCCGCCGTTGGGAGTCACCTTGTAGCAGTGGTAGGGCTCATGATCGGCGGTGCCACATTTTTTGATGGGCTGCCTGTCACTGGAGTGTTCGTTGCCTGCTGGCTCGGTGGACGAAGCACTCCCCAATAAAACCAACCACTCCCCCAACACCCCGGCTTTTTTTTTCCTTTTTTTCTTTATCAATCAACCAAATCCTCTGTAAAAAGCTATATGATTTCGTCCAGTTCCAAGTGGTGAGCGCTGGCAAACTCTTCAACATTAATGTGATAACACAATGACAATATCGCCTCAGTATCTCAAGCTTCAAGGCCACACGAGACTGCAGGAATAAAATTTTGTCTCTGAATTTGCCTGTCCGCGGGTTTTCTCCCCGTGTAGTATAAAGATCCACAATTATAAAAAAAAAATAAATAAAAAATAAATAAATAAAAAAAAATAAATAAAAAAATTGGGTCACCAAAAGCAAGAGGCCATATCATCGCCCTGGGCCAAATACGAGTCAAGAATAACGACGTTATTGCACAAGCTGGCTCCCATTGGCACACCACATTTCACCTCTTTGCTGTCAACAAAGGTCTCAACCAGAATGAAGTTCTTTTTTGTGTCCAGTGAGGCTGAATTATCAATTACTCCTGGACACTGTTCATTAGTTTGTTATTTTTATGTAGTAGGTAAATTCACTTGTGGTGAGATTCTGTGGTTTTAAGGTGAATGTCAAAGGCGAAGGTATAAAAATATGTATATTTAGATATATGTACAGAGTTCTGGGAGAAGGGAGTGGTATGTACGGGACAGCGGATGTCCTCTACGTGGTATTGCGTTACACCCTGGCAAGAGACTGCCGGAACCGGCTCGAGGGACGCTTAGCGCCTTCAAAAAGTGCTGACAGTAGAAATATGGGTGCACTCACAGTACATGATTATATTCATAATTATAACTATATAATTATATAAAAAGCTACTTATAGCTAAGAATAGTACATGCAAAAATACACTAGAGAGAGATTAACTATGGAAAATACTTATATAATATAATATATGTGCTACCGATTACTTATCAGTGGCAATGAAAAGGAGTATGGAAAGTTCCATGGTGTGTGTGTGTGTGTGTGTGTGTGTGTGTGTGTGTGTGTGTGTGTGTGATGTAGGTTGGCGGGATCATATCCGCCCCACCTTCATCCGCCAACACCCATTATCTACACTTATGCATATACATATATACATACTTATACTGCTAATTAGGCAAGGCATTGTAAATACGATACATATTATTATTAATTACGTGATATCGTTACATCGCTCGTTCACCTACTTGACGCATCCTTGCGAATACAGTGTACCTAGCCGTGTTATGTGTATGAAACCCCTTCATTAATATTTGCAGCAGGAAGACATTTACGTCTATTATCAAGATACACATACAAATTTAGGGCTTTCATAACGCACATATATAAGAGTATTATCAAGAACATTAAAATATGGAAAGGTGTCAAGACACTTAGGTATGGAAATCTAGGTTTTAGATCTGGTAAAGATGTCTCGAGAGCCTCTGAAAAGTCTTTTGTATTTGAGAAGGAAAGAGTTGATAGCGAGTTTGTTATAAAAGAAATCCTTGACTTCGTCAAATTCTTCAGAGAAGTGACAGGGAATACCCTATAAGAAAGTTTTGTCGTGAAAGCTAAATGAAACCGAGAAGGGTAAATGGTTAGTTTATTAGAACGTACATGATAAGCATCTTGTACCGCATAATGTCCTATAACACTCTCATAGGTGGTCCCTTTTGGGCAAATCACGGAGACATAAAAGGTTTCTGTAAAATAAAAGTAATGATATCTATGAAAACTAAAATGGAAAATAGGTTTTAAAACCACATGCTTATATGGACAGAGTGATAGAGCTGTAGACGACTCTGAGCGTGTCAAGGGAACTTCACAACTCCATTTACTACAAGTAAGAATGCAAACTGAATACTTGAACAATGGTACAATTGTAAATATGAAGATTTACAGCATTTTAATTGACTTAAATCTCCAGGTGTATATAAGGAAAAATTCTTGGCTATTAGCACTTAGGAACAATTCATGTCCAGTGTCATCACCGAACTATTAGATGAAAATGGAAAAGGTTTAATCTCATAGGCCTCAAAATGACCTAGAGATTTAAAAGGTTTGTTTACAATTATTGCATCCATGGTCAAGGTGGCTTTTTCCAATGGGTAGTGATACTGGATCATGTTCGTTGCATACAATGGTGTCAATTTGTATGATGACTAACCAGTTTCTAGTGTGTGAAGCAAATCTTCTATAGGAAATAGGGAAGTTGTTTCCCTTCTATTAACAACATCAACTATGTTGCGAATTATTGCTTCATTAATGGAAAGAATTGAACTGTAGGAAGCTTCAAATACGTGCAAAACTTGATCTGTTACCACAACATGATTTATCACATCTAAACTATGTAAGGTATTATCAAGCACAGTTGCTAAATCATTTGAGTACTGCAATAACTCATTGAGTTTCGACACTAATTTAACCAGTTTATTGTGATGCAGGTTCAGGACCTTCTTATTAGTAGTTGCAACCGTTATTAGTTGGTCCTAATCTTTCCTCAAATCTTGTACATCCTCGTCCAAGGCGGTGCCAAAGAGATATGGAGAAAATTGTCCCAACCCAGTTAAGAGTCCTCTTTTGGTAGGAGCGTGCACGGGATGAAAGTTGTAATCATGCTGATTCAATTTGCCATACAAAAATTCTACCCTTGCTGTTAAAGGTTTGATTTTAACTTGAGAGAAAACTTGCGGCTGTCTATGCGTTTCATCAGCAAGTAAAGATTTCAGTTCCTGTAAGGAGTTATCTAAAGTTTTTAAAACAGTGTCGAGGTCCGAAGGTACGGAAAATAAAGTGGAAAAAGGATATCGAACCAGAAGAATATCCTCTGTTAAGTTTACTTCCCCAAGATGTGTGGTGAGAGTCCCCGGTTTGACATGCAACGCAGTGGACGCTTGTAGTACTTGCAGCATGCTCAAGAAGATATCCAGGAAGCCCAGTGTCATCTGTAAGTAATGCAGGCAATTAGCTGCGAGAGCGTAGGTATAACCTACGCGTCTTTGTAATGTTAGTAGAATAACTTTTTGTAACCTGAACAGTAGTACTCTCTGATGATGAGTTGATCTGAACATTAGTCTTCACAAGCAGATCACTATGTACTATCTCAACAGTATTACCATGTAACTGTCGTACAACTGAGCGCGGACCACTAAATTTTGCATATTTCTGATACGCTAATATTAATCCGTTTTGCCACACGAGCAGGAATGTTATAACTGGCATTGATAATTGCTTTGGCTTTATTTCATGCTACTGTTATATCCTTATCTCTCATAGGAGACTGAACAGATGGCATCATCTGAGGCTTCCCATTGGATCTCTGTCCCTTCCGTGATAAAGAATTGTTACTGGGTTGCATGAAAACCAAGGGTGCAGGATGTTTCATCCCTTCCAGATGTTGTCTGGAGTACATGACTGTATCTTGTTTTGGATAGTTTACTATCTCCTGAGACTTCATGGCTTTTAGCCCTAACAAGCTGTCAAAAGGAAGTTTAAAGTTACTGACTACATAGATATCAGTTTGAATTGGATAAGTTTTCTTAGATAGTCTTATTGGTAAGGAAACTATTACAAAGATTTTCAGGGCTGACCCAGTGACACCAGAAAGATTCAAGTCACTTGGACGGAACATTTCCCACCGCGTGAATTTTGTTTCAGATTCTTGTAAGATTCTTCAGAGTTCACGTTTACCGTGGTTCCAGTGTCTAAACTAAAGTAGGTAAGCGATGCTTAGTTGGCAATGCCATTATGTTTGTTTGGTTGTTGGCAGCATTTATAGTTGAATACACTGACATGTCAGAAGAATTTGCTGCCTCAGCGTCTTGCACATTTAAATGTTTTAGTCAGGTTGGTTTACTGCGGTGGTCTTCCACCGACTGCTGTGTACTATTCATGTTAGCTGTGGCGTGTTTTTTTTTCGTTTAATTTTTCATATTGATTATATCCTTACTTATCTGATAAGTGTTTACACGCTGTGGCGTGTTTTTTTTTTTTTTTTTCGTTTAATTTTTCATATTGATTATATCCTTACTTATCTGATGAGTGTTTACACTGACCGCTACCCAATACTGGTGATGCAGTATTGGGTAGCGACGTCCCTGTATGATCTTGTCCTACCTGTCTTCACATGAGGCGATGCAACTGTTTTTGGTCTAACAGAGAGGTTACTCCCTTTTGTTTTGTTCTTCGAGTTGGATTTATTTGATGCCCGTTTCTGATCCTTTTGTTCCTTAAAAGCATCTTTTTTTTTTCAACACGACCTATTTTATGGCTGCCGGACAAGGTTGGGGTTGGTCGTCATCTATGAGTGGAGCAACCAGTGAGGTTTAAGTTTCCGGAGAGGTACCAGGTTGACCCTTTTTTTTTCTCAAATCAACACTGCAGCTACTGTGTCTCCCGGCTTTAAACTGAAGTAACTTGCGTTTTTCCTCACTTCCCCATTCACCAATGTCATGTAAAATATGAATTCCAGAAGCCTTCTGAAATTTGTTTCTGTCATGTTGTCTCCTTGGAACCAGTTGTTAAACTGTAAGACGTCCATGTAGTATATTACGAACTGGTGCGTCGGGATTAAGTCGTTCATTTCGTGAAGAGAGTTAGCTTCAGTTGTTAACGTAACACCCACCATGATATCAGTTTGGCTCTTATCCACAAAAAAAGTTCAAGAAATATTTCTTTAAAATAAGCATAACTAGTTTGTATTTCACGCGGACTAAAAGCGCTGGTATTCATTATGCGTGATGCTTCTCCAGCCAATTTGGACTTGACGAAAGAGATCTTGTTTTCATCTGTGATAGTATTTGATCTCCTCATAACATCCTTACACGAACGGATGAAATCATGATCCCGTTTTTTTCGGGTTTTCTCCGCGAAATTCTGATATTGATTCAGAAATAGGAAGTACCTTAAGTGTAGTAGATGCATGCAATGCGCAATGCATTAGGAGAGCCACTATAAGCAGAAGTAGAAGCATTATCATTAGCCATGGTTGCTGCTGATAATGATGGGTATTTATTCCCTGATCTTGTAATCAACACGTTCTCGTCCTCATGAGACACGGTATTTATGACTGTGGTGGGTTTTAGTTCCGCTGATAATTCTTCTGATGAATTAGTATTACTATTCTCCGCTTTAGGATGACACTCCAGTTCATATATTTCAGCTAACTTGTCAGCTTTAGTCATAAATGCGGTATTATTAACCTTTCTTAAATAGGCATTAATTACACACACACATTACGTTTCCATTTTCCAAAAGGGCCTCTACCTTTAAAATAAGAACGGTTATTATTGTTGGAAGTGTGAAAAATTTTAACCGAGTTGAAAGTCGTGACAGCAATGGAATTATTCAAGTTATCCCTAAACATTCAAGAGAAAACAGAAGCAAGCGCTCCGTCCAGCGGAAAAAAAAAAAAATATATATATATATATATATATATATATATATATATATATATATATATATATATATATATATATATATATATATATATATATATATATATATATATATATATATATATATATATATATATATATATATATATATTTAAGGGGTAAACTAAGTTATTTTAGTTTTCACATACATAACGTTGTATCACTGTGAAATAAGTAAGTTATACATGAATTCTTACAGTGCGTTACCACAAGTAATATTTATGTGGTGTACCACTAAGTGTCTGTACTCACGACTGTAGTCGGAGAAATTAAAATAGTATATGTCGTCCTCTTCTTGGGAAGACTCCTTCCGCCATGGGTAGCTCCTCTTGGGATAGTGGTTTCCTTATAGGATCCTGCAAAATTCCTGCTGGTGGGGGAGGTGCTGTTCTCCCCCGAGAATGTCTGCGCTGATGATGTCTTCGCCGAGAATCTACGACGAACAATTAGACAAACAGGAGACCATATAATTATGTTAGGTTTCGCCCTGAGTCTTTTAAGTCTTTTCTTTTATAACATGGAGATGTGAATCTTGGGAGTGGCATGATGCGTAAGGCGAGACCGTTAGGCGCGTCGCTCTTGTCTGGGTGCGGGTGGTTTGGTGTATCAGCGAAAGTTCTGGAGACCGCCGGCGCGCTCCTCTGCTCTCGTCACTACCACTGCTCTCGTCGCCACTGTTTGCCGTTTTCTCCGTTTACTGCGTCCGTTCGCCACTTCACTTTCAACCAGTGTTTATTATTGTTGCACTTAACACTGGAATTAATTATTCGTGTCTCATTAAGCTGCCACCATGTGTTCCAGTGAGGTTTAATTATCAATTACCCCTGGATACTGTTCATTAGTTTCTTACTTTTATGTAGTAGATAAACTCACTCGTGGTGAGTTTCAGTTGTTTTCAGGTGAATGTCAAAGGTGAACGCTTAAAATGTGTATTTTTAGATATATGTGCAGAGTTCTGGAAGAAGGGTGTAGCGTGTACGGGACAACGGATGCCTTTTACATGGTACAGCATTACACCCTGGCAAGAGACTGCCGGAGCTGGCTCAAGGGACGCTTAGCGTTTTCAAAAAGTGCTGACAGTAGAAATATGGGCGGGTTGACCGCACTCGCAGTACATGAATATATTCATAATTATAACTCTCTAATTACATAAATAAGGTAAGGGAAAAGCTACATATAGCTAAGAATGATACATACCAAAATACATTAGAGAGAGAATACTTGTATAATATAATATAATATAGGTGAACCGATTACTTATCAGTGGCAATAAAAAGGAGTATGGTGTGTGACGTAGGGTGGCGTGGTCATATCCGCCCCATCCTTATCCGCCAGCACTCATTATCTACACTTATGCATATATGTATACATACACCTATGAATACAATACATATTATTATTAATTATGTGATATCGTTACATTTCCCATAATTTCACCCTGGCAAGTAGCGACTCCCATGAAAACTGACGCACTTATAATGCATACATTGATTAATAGAAAAAAAAAATAATAATACTTCATTACATTCTAGAAAATCAAGAAGGAAACTCAGAACTCATGCATAATGTATCAAAATGTGAGTGCCTTCATCTCGACCACAACTTTCTTCTCCATGGCAATCAGAATGGCCAGCAACATCATTGAACTTGACCCCTATTTGTCCCCTAAATACGGACCTTCTCCACCCTGCTTTTGGTGGCCTAGACATTTTTTTATCTTTTTGGTGAAAAAAAAAAACTTTACACTCCACGGGGCAAAACCCGCAAATTCGGAGACAAAAGTTTACCCTTGCAGTCCCGTGTGACCTTGATATATTGAGGCGTTGTTGTCATCATGTGATCACATTATTATTGCTGAGTTGGAAGCATTTACCATATGAAACTGGGCGAAGCATGCAGGTTTTACAGAAGGTGGGGGTTGAGAATGGTTTACCGGCTATTGTAAATGGTGCGTCTGAACTTCATACGCCAACATTGTATCTGTCCATTCGTCCATCGTATCCAAATCTGCCTGCAGGGCGATAGCATCTACCTATATTAGTGTCATCAGCAAATTTACAGATATTGTTAATTATCCCGCTATCCAAGTCATTAATAACCAGTATTCTTAATCATCCATCCCTTTTTCTGGTAAACTCTGGAACTCCCTGCCTGTTTTTGTATGTCCGAGCTTAAATTCCTTCAATAAGGAGGCTTCAAGACACATCCTTCCATTTATAACTACCACTTCGGTCCTTATTCGGGGACTGGCATCTCAGTGAGCTTTTTTTTTTTTTCATAAAATTTTTGTTTTCCTTTGCCGGTGTCCCTCCTAAATAAAAGAAAAAAAGAAAAGAAAAAAGTAAATAAATCAATAAATAAATAGATAAATATATATATATATATATATATATATATATATATATATATATATATATATATATATATATATATATATATATATATATATATATATATATATATGTATATATATGCTGGTTTAATTCAATACTGTCAGATCCTTTCAAAACACTACAGTCTCTAGAATTAAATATTGTTCTAATTAACTTATTTTGTGTAATAATCAAATTCTGCAAATTAATGTGATAGGCTCCACCAAAGATTGCTACTCAATATATGAAATGAGGACATATTAAATATAAATAAATAAAAAAAAAAAAACATTGTGTCAAGTGGTTCCTAATCCTATAAATTACTTAGATTTGTTTTGATACTTTTGTCCTCATATCAGTATTTGGTTTCCATCTAATATCATTATCCAGTGTAATACGGATGAATTTATCATAGTTCACTTTTTTGCTATAATATTGTTTATCTTAATGATGATATCTGTTCGTTCGTGCGCACAATGTGATAGTATTTAGTTTCTCTTGTTAACGTTAATTGTAAATTTCTGCTTATGCTCCAATCGGCTACGTGTAACAATTTCGTGTTTAGTGTTTCCTCTTAACTTTTGAGACCTTATCCTTGAAGATGAATTGTAGTGGCATCGGCAAAGAGTAAAAAAAAAAAAAAAGTGAGTTTGCTACTATAACGTACCATGTTACATAAATAAATAAGAAAAATAAACTGGTCTTCACAATGAACCTTGCGGAATACCATAGTTTATTTTTTTTAGAACATGAAAACGTAGCGTTAAAAAGTTGTAAGTTGTTTCATATCGCTAAGATAACTTTCAAACCATTTAAGTACTGAACCATGAATTCCATGAACCTTTAATTTTGTCAGAAAAGTGGGATGTGAAATAGCTCCAAAGGCTTTGGTAAATTCACAAAATAGCGTAACTTTGTAAATTATATTTGAATTTCTTGTACAGTAGTAAAGTAGTAATTAAAACATTCAACAATGTCATGATTGCTGGATATTTGTCTGCCTTGAAACTGAAAGGAATTTTATGGTTGTGATTTGTATTTTCCCTTTAAGCCGTTAAGAATTTTCCAGGTTTTTGCTAGCATTTCCTGAAAACTCAATTTATTTTGTAATAGTTTTTCTTCGCAGCTTTACAAGAAAGGAGAGTAAATTTATGTATCTTTTAAACTGCGTTCCATAAGTTATTAGCCACATGACGTAGTTTTTTTTTTTTTGTCTTTATTACATTGTTTTACATATATTTTGATGGCAGATGTGGCTTGCCATTAAGATGTTCTTTAACTTATATGTTTTTTTTTGTACTAAAATGCTACTTACACAGTTCACCAAAATTATTCATATATTTATCGAAGTCTGTCTACGTTATCCGTAACTTCCTGATCTCATCGGTAGGTACAAATAATTTTTGAAGCTTTTTACTTTTAGTGTTTGATGTTCTCATTATGTTTTTATGTATTACTACTGTCAACGTTGGGTTCTGAAAAGGATCCCCCCCAAAAAAAAAACTGGAATATGATCACTATTAGAAATATACAATACGTATAGCCCCGCTTGGACGATTGATGAAATTATTAGTCCAAATATGGTGGATGATGTAGTTGATGTGGCAGTTACCCATAGTATGTTTGGTGGTTTTTTTTTTTTTTTTTATGTAGGAAGGACACTGGCCTAGGGCAACAAAAGTCCAATAAAAAAATAATAAAAATATGCCCATTGAAATGCCAGTCCCATAAAAGGGTCAAATCAGTGGTCAGAAATTGATGAATAAGTGTCTTGAAACCTCCCTCTTGAAGGAATTCAAGTCATAGGAAGGTGGAAATACAGAAGCAGGCAGGGAATTCCAGAGTTTACCAGAGAAATGGATGAATGATTGAGAATACTGGTTAACTCTTGCGTTAGAGAGGTGGACAAAATAGGGGTGAGAGTCTTGTGCAGCGAGGCCGCAGAAGGAGAGCAGGCATGCAGTTACCAAGATCAGAAGAGCAGTTAGCATGAAAATAACGGTAGAAGACAGCTAGATATGCAACATTGCGGCGGTGAGACAGAGGCTGAAGACAGTCAGTTAGAGGACAGGAGTTGATGAGACGAAAAGCTTTTGATTCCACCCTGTCTAGAAGAGCAATATGAGTGGAACCCCCCAGACATGTGAAGCATACTCGTACTCCATACATGGACGGATAAGGCCCTTGTACAGAGTTAGCAGCTAGTGGGGTGAGAAAAACTGTCGGAGACGTCTCAGAACGCCTAACTTCATAGAAACTGTTTTAGCTAGAGATGAAATGTGAATCTTCCAGTTCAGATTATAAGTAAAGGACAGACCGAGGATGTTCGGTGTAGAAGAGGGGAACAGTTGAATGTCATTGAAGAAGAGGGGATAGTTGTCTGGAAGGTTGTGTCGAGTTGATAGATGGAGGAATTGAGTTTTTGAGGCATTGAACAATACCAAGTTTGCTCTGCCCCAATCAGAAATTTTAGAAAGATCAGAAGTCAAGCTTCCTGTGGCTTCCCTGCGTGATAAGTTTACCTCCTGAAGGGTTGGACGTCTATGAAAAGACGTGGAAAAGTGCAGGGTGGTATCATCAGCGTAGGAGTGGATATGACAAGAAGTTTGGTCTAGAAGATCATTAATGAATAATAAGAAGAGAGTGGGTGACAGGACAGTATCCTGAGGAACACCACTGTTAATAGATTTAGGAGAAGAACAGTGACCATCTACCACAGCAGCAATAGAACGGTCAGAAAGGAAACTTGAGATGAAGTTACAGAGAGAAGGATAGAAACCGTAGGAGGGTAGTTTGGAAATCAAAGCTTTGTGCCAGACTCTATCAAAAACTTTTGATATGTCCAAAGCAACAGCAAAAGTTTCACCAAAATCTCTAAAAGAGGATGACCAGTAAGGAAAGCCAGAAGATCACCAGTAGAGCGGCCTTGACGGAACCCAAACTGGCGATCAGATAGAAGGTTGTGATATGATAGATGTTTAAGAATCTTCCTGTTGAGGATAAATTCAAAAACTTTAGAAAGGCAGGAAATTAAAGCAATAGGACGGTAGTTTGAGGGATTAGAACGGTCACCCTTTTTAGGAACAGGTTGAATGTAGGCAAACTTCCAGCAAGAACGAAAGGTAGATGTTGACAGACAGAGCTGAAAGAGTTTGACTAGGCAAGGTGCAAGCACGGAGGCACAGTTTCAGAGAACAATAGGAGGGGCCACATCAGGTCCATAAGCCTTCCAAGGGTTTAGGCCAGCGAGGGAATGGAAAACATCATTGCGAAGAATTTTAATATGTGGCATGAAGTAGTCAGAGGGTGGAGGAGAGGGAGGAACAAGCCCAGAATCGTCCAAGGTAGAGTTTTTAGCAAAGGTTTGAGCAAAGAGTTCAGCTTTAGAAATAGATGTGATAGTAGTGGTGCCATCTGGTTGAAATAGAGAAACAGAGGAGGGAGAGAAGAAGCAAAGTTATTGGAGATATTTTTGGCTAGATACCAGAAATCAAGAGGGGAGTTAGATCATGAAAGGTTTTGACATTTTCTGTTAATGAAGGAGTTTTGGCTACTTGGAGAACAGACTTGGCATGGTTCCGGGCAGAAATATAAAGTGCATAAGATTCTGGTGATGGAAGGCTTAAGTACCTTTTGTGGGCCACCTCTCTATCATGTATAGCACGAGAACAAGTTGTGTTAAACCAAGGTTTAGAAGGTTAAGGACGAGAAAAAGAGTGAGGAATGTACGCCTCCATGCCAGACACTATCACGTCTGTTATGCGCTCAGCACACAAAGACGGGTCTCTGACACGGAAGCAGTAGTCATTCCAAGGAAAATCAGCAAAATACCTCTTCAGGTCCCCCAACTAGCAGAGGCAAAACGCCAGAGGCACCTTCGCTTAGGGGGATCCTGAGGAGGGATTGGAGCGATAGGACAAGATAAAGATATCAGATTGTGATTGGAGGAGCCCAATGGAGAAGAGAGGGTGACAGCATAAGCAGAAGGATTAGAGGTCAGGAAAAGGTCAAGAATGTTGGGCGTATCTCCAAGACGGTCAGGAATACGAGTAGGGTGTTGCACCAATTGCTCTATGTCATGGAGGTCAAAGTTGTAGGCTAGTTCACCAAAATAGTCAGTGAAAGGAGAGGAAAGCCAAAGCTGGTGGTGAACATCTCCAAGAATGGAGTCTCCAAGAATGGAGATATCTGCAAAAAGGAAGAGGGTCAGAATGTGCTCAACTTTGGAAGTTAAGTAGTCAAAGAATTTCTTATAGTCAGAGGAGTTAGGTGAGAGGTATACAGCACAGATAAATTTAGTATGAGACTGACTCTGTAGTCGTAGCCAGATGGTGGAAAATTCGGAAGATTCAAGAGCGTGGGCACGAGAGCAGGTTAAGTCATTGTGCACATAAACCCAGCATCCAGGTTTGGATCGAAAATGATGATAGAGAAAGTAGGAGGGAACAGAAAAGAGGCTACTGTCAGTTGCCTCAGACACCTGAGTTTCAGTGAGGAAAAGAAGATGAGGTTTAGAAGAGGAGAGGTGGTGTTCTACAGATTGAAAATTAGATCTTAGACCACGAATGTTGCAGAAGTTAATGAAGAAAAAGTAGAGGGGGGTGTCAAGGCACTTAGGGTCGTAGACAGAAAGGCAGTCCAACCTGGGGACATTTATGGTCCCCTCCCCAGATGAGGACTCCAAGGCTGGTGTAGGAGTCGCCATGATGATTTTAAAATTTTTGAGTGAAGGGTGTGTGTGTTATTAGGTGCTTGTAGTTTTGTGTGGAGGAAGAGAGTTGTCTTTAGAGGGCAGGCTGTTACTGCCTCCTTGTGTTGTGAGACACATAGGGAAACGTTCAGTGAGATCACAGCTGGGTTTGATGATAAGTTCACAGCACCCCCTGAACAGTGCTTTAGAACTCACTGGGAGTAATTATCGTTTCGGCAGGTGTCTACTGCCTCCTCCTAGATTACTGGAAACAGTATTGGGAATACAAAATATGCATTAATTCTTTTAGATAATTGTTTCTATCATAGTGAAGTAAGTTGATGTTACAAAAAAAAAGTCATTAAAAAGAGACTCAGTATGAAGTAACTGATGGGTGATTATTTATTTATTTGTTATTTTATTTATTTATTTATTTTACTGAAAAAAAAAATCGTAGATAAATTGCCAAACCTCCTCCATTCATATTATTGTTTTGGAGATGTGTGGTTTAATTATCAAGTTAAGAAGAGAGAGAGAGAGAGAGAGAGAGAGAGAGAGAGAGAGAGAGAGAGAGAGAGAGAGAGAGAGAGAGAGAGAGAGAGAGAGAGAGAGAGAGAGAGAGAGAGAGAGAGAGAGAGAGAGAGAGAGAGAGAGAGAGAGAGAGAGAGAGAGAGAGAGAGAGAGAGAGAGAGAGAGAGAGAGAGAGAGAGAGAGAGATTTGGTTGAACAATATGTCCACTCGCCACACAGGCTGACTCCCTGAGATTGCTTGTATCCCAAAGTAATAACAGGTGATCAAAGGTGTCAATGAACGTGAGAAATGGAAAATACATGGCCTATATTAACAACAATATACTCTACATTTAGTGTATGTTTTTTCGTAACCTATTTAAATGCATATTCAATAAAAAGAAATGAATATTTGCATATTCAATAATTAATAACAAAATGATAATAATCGGTTTCGTTATTTTCAAATAAAAAAGAGGAACGGAAACTTTTAGTTTCTTGTTTAGTAACTTGTTTTTTTTTTTTTTTTTGTCTTTGGTTAGTAAATATTACTTCCTAATTGTTTTTATCTAGAAATCAAAGAAAGTGACACATTCCCTTTAAACTCTTTTTTTTTTTTTCTGATCTGGACGGCGATGTTTTGTAAGTTACTTACTTTTCCGTGCATTTCGGACAAATCCACCACTAAGCTGGTGAAGGATTTTTTTCAGCTTTCTAGAAGTTTCAAGAGCATTCGAGAAGTCGCTATATGTTTCAATAATTTCTAGAACATTCTGGCAACACAGATGGCAGTAAAAATACAGGGAACGTCAGTTGAACACACCATCTTACTTCTAGCCGTCAGATATGTCATCACTCGTCATTAATATATGCATTTATCACACATGGCATCAAGAGGTTGTAAGCATCCGGCAGACGCATTTTGCTATGTTTGTGGCGAAATTATCAAGACAAGCGAAAAAAGAAATCTGTAGAAAGATCTGTTAAAACGTGTTAGGCCTACAATGCGTATTTTGGCATGCCTTTTCGGGATCAAGAAAGACCTTGGGCACCTCATTTCACCTGCGAACTCTACAAAAGAAATCTGGATGGTTTACAGACACACACACGACACACACATATATATATATATATATATATATATATATATATATATATATATATATATATATATATATATATATATATATATTTATATAAATATATATATACTCGTATATATATATATATATATATATATATATATATATATATATATATATATATATATATATATATATATATATATATATATATATATATATATATATATATATATATATATATATATATATATATATATATATATATATATATATATATAATAAAATATATATATATATATATATATATATATATATATATATATATATATATATATATATATATATATATATATATATATATATATATATATATATATATATATATATATATATATATATATATATATATATATATATATATATATATATATATATATATATATATATATATATATATATATATATATATATATATATATATATATATATATATATATATATATATATATATATATATATATATATATATATATATATATATATATATATATATATATATATATATATATATATATATATATATATATATATATATATATATATATATATATATATATATATATATATATATATATATATATATATATATATATATATATATATATATATATATATATATATATATATATATATATATATATATATATATATTTATATATATATATATATATATATATATATATATATATATATATATATATATATATATATATATATATATATATATATATATATATATATATATATATATATATATATATATATATATATATATATATATATATATATATATATATATATATATATATATATATATATATATATATATATATATATATATATATATATATATATATATATATATATATATATATATATATATATATATATATATATATATATATATATATATATATATATATATATATATATATATATATATATATATATATATATATATATATATATATATATATATATATATATATATATATATATATATATATATATATATATATATATATATATATATATATATATATATATATATATATATATATATATATATATATATATATATATATATATATATATATATATATATATATATATATATATATATATATATATATATATACTATATATATATATATATATATATATATATATATATATATATATATATATTTATATATATATATATATATATATATATATATATATATATATATATATATATATATATATATATATATATATATATATATATATATATATATATATATATATATATATATATATATATATATATATATATATATATATATATATATATATATATATATATATATATATATATATGTGTGTGTGTGTGTGTGTGTGTGTGTGTGTGTGTGTGTGTGTGTGTGTGTGTGTGTGTGTGTGTGTGTGTGTGTGTGTGTGTGTGTGTGTGTGTGTGTGTGTGTGTGTGTGTGTGTGTGTGTGTGTGTGTGTGTGTGTGTGTGTGTGTGTGTGTGTGTGTGTGTGTGTGTGTGTGTGTGTGTGTGTGTGTGTGTGTGTGTGTGTGTGTGTGTGTGTGTGTGTGTGTGTGTGTGTGTGTGTGTTTTGCCTTTTTGAATACTGGATTTTTTTTTTCCAAAATTACCAATAACACTGACTGAAATATATTTATATTTATATACTTACGAGTATCTTTCCATTCTGCTTTTTTACATGATGGTACAGAGGGAAAAACCGAACTATGAAATTTGTAATCCCACGAGTTTTGAGAGAACGAAATGACCACTCAAAACAATTGCTTCTTCCGCATGGTGGAGCGTTCCAAAGGTCGAACAGGCAAAAATGTGCCTGCTATCATAATTATATCCTGACCTTATGTCATCTATTGCACCAGTACCGCACTGCTCTGAGCAAACAGTACCAACTCTTCCAGAGCGAGAGAGCAGCAGTTTTTTTTTAATGAAAAAAGAGTTCAAAAGAGGATGAAGTCATTCATCCAGATTTCAGAGGCGCAGCTAAGGAGAGAAACACCTACTACCGAACCAAATGACGTCAAAGACTTAGTCGCAGAAAGTCCAATGACGTCAAAAGACGTCGAGACTCAAGCAGTGGAATTTGTTAGAGAAAGCGTCACCAAAAATTATCAAGCTTTTTTACTCGCTTTGTTTTTATCACAATTTGACAAGGCTGTTTGAGGCAATTAAAATCGTCTGTAACCGCAATGAGTAGCGCCTATTTATCGACAGCTCATGCAGGAGCCTAAAGGCAATGCTACTTAATAGCGGGAACATGTATCCATCTCTTCCTCTCGCTCACTCTGTCCAGCTCAAAGAGGAGTACATTAGTGTCAAGATCTTGCTAGATGCTATGAAATGTAAAGAGTACGGTTGGGAGGTTAACGGAGACTTCAAAATCATGGCCTTCTTGATAGGTCTCCAAGAGAGCTTTACCAAGTTTCCATGTTATCTTTGTCTTTGAGACAGCAGAACACCATGGCACACTACCGCAAGAATTACTGGCCACAGCGGACCGAGTATAGTGTCGGGAAGAGCAACATTAAATGGAAGCCATTGATGGACCCCAGAAAGGTACTGTTTCCTCCACTCTAACCGTCAGAGCTCTAGATAAGGAGTCAAGCATCTTCAAGATTTCTTCCCTAATGTGTTTGAGGCAAAAGTGAATAGCGGTGGTTTCGTCGCTCTAAAAATAAAGGTCATCGATTGCAAGGAGTCCCCCAGGAAGCTCACTAGTACGGAGAAAACAGCGTGGAACATCTTTCTCGCAGTGGTTTTTGGCTTCTTGGGGAATCACAAAACCCGAAAATTATGTGGACCTTGTTGAGACCTTGGTGAGAAACTACAGCAAGATGGGTTATAGGATGTCCCTCAAAATCCATATCCTTGAGGTTCATCTTGATAAATTTCAGGAGAACTTGGGGGGCGTAGTCCGAGGCACAAGGTGAGGGCTTCCATCAGGATGTACTGGACTTTGAACGCCAGTACCAAGGGTCGTATAATGAAAACATGATAGCAAACGATATATGGGGGCTGATACATGAAAGTAATTTACAATATAAGCGTCAATCGCGGAAAAAAAAAACTCATTTCTAATGTTTTATTGTCTCCTTTCTGTAATCATAGAATAAATAAATTCTACTTTTGTATCATATGTTGTTTTGTTTCTACTTTATGCAAGTGAGAGTTTAAATTCACCATTTTCTTCTGATGGGAATGGGTAAATTTCATAAATATCATTATCCTGGTTATAAAAACAAAGTCAGAAATAAATATCAGTGTGTTTCTATGTTTTCTAGGCATAAGTAAATAGGAAATAATAGCTGTTACTCAAGGATAAAAAAATCGTGTTACACAGTGTTATCAGTGAAGATCCCTTCCCCCATTTTAAGGCACCAGCAGTGGCTTTAGTTTGTTTTTTCTTTTCTTTTGTTTCTATGTAGGATGGGCACTGGCCAAGGGCAACAAAATAGGGTAATTAAAAAGATGAGGCATCAGTCTCCAAACATAGTCAAAAGCGGTCATCAAAAATTAAAGGATAAGTGTCTCGAAACCTCTCTCTTGAAAGAGTTCAAGTCATAGGAAGAAGGAGTTCCAGAGTTTACCAGAGAAAAGGATGAATGATCGTGAATATTCGTTAACTCTTGCATTAAAGGGGTAGAGAGAATAGGGATGAAAGAAAAAAGAAAGCATTGTGTGGCATGCCCGCAGGGGGGCAGAAGGCATGCAGTAAGCAAGATCAGAAGAGCAATTAGAATTAAAATTACGGTAGAAGATAGCAAGAGTTGCAGCATTGCGGTGATAAGAGAGAAGCTGATGACAGTCAGTTAAAGGGAAAACGTTGATACGACGAAAAGCTTTTGATTCCACCCTGTCTAAAAGAGCAATATGAAAGAATCTTACTCCAAACATGGATGTATAATGCCATGTACAGAGTTAGCAATTAGGGAGGATTGAAAAAAGATAAATAAATAAATAAATAAAAATAAAAACTGTCAGAGACGACTCAGAAACCTTAACTTCATAGAAGCTGTTTTAGTTAGAAATGAGATGTGAAGTTTCCAGTTTAGATTATAAGTAAAGAACAGACCGAGAATGTTCAGTGTAAAAGAGGCATATAATCAGGTGTCACTGGAGAGGGGATAGTTATCTAGAAGGTTGTATCAAATTGATAGATGAAGGAATTGAATTTTTGAGGCATTGAATATTACTAAGTTTACTTTGTCCCAACCATAAATTTTAGAGGGATCAGAAGCGTGAGCTGTTCACTTCCTGAAGGGTTGGACGTCCACAAGACATAGAAAAGTGCAGAATGGTGTCATCAGCGTAAGAGTGGATAAGACAAGAAGTTTGGTTTAGAAGATTATTGATGAATAATAGGAAGAAAACTCTGACGATTGATTGAGTGATTGATTTAATTTATGGCGCCGCAACATCGCTGTCAGACTTTTAAAAAGCGACAAAGATTCCAGTTCTTAAAATATCATTGTTAAAAACAAAATTATAGGTATGGTAAAACGGTTAAAAGATCACTATAAATTAAAACATAAAAAAGGAAATGGGAAGAACCATAAAATAAATGAGAGGGTTTTAGTTCACTAATTTAATATAATTTAATTTAAAATGAGGGGGTATTGACTCCACTGACCCAGACCACTGTGTCTGGCGTTATTCGTTCCTTACCCAAAACTCTGATCTTACTGACCCAGATACCTTGCGTTGTTCGTTACGTGCTCAAGACACTGATCACACTAACTCAGGACCCAGTATTGTTCGTTAAGTGTCTTCCTCACTTGCCTCTATGTTCTCTCTGTGCAAAAAAAGGTTCTGCCCGATATTATATTACTTACAGAATAATAAAAAAAAAAACTGTTAAAAGGTAATCTATAATTTGTTTAAAAGACCAGCCTTCTCAACAAATATAAGAACCTCATGTCCTGCGGAGAGAACCTTCTCTCGCGACACCAGAAAAGATATCGTTCACGCACCTCCACCAGATTGGGACACTCCACTAGAAAGTGGCGCACAGTAAGGAGGACTAAGCAGTTATCAAAGAATGGTTGGGTTTCCCGGAACATGAGGTAACCATGAGTGAGACGTGTATGAGACGGGCCAGTGCATTCTCTGAGCGGCGCGCCCCATGAACATATGTTCATGGGGCGAAAGTTACAGAAATTATCTCACCCATCTTAGTGGTGGCAACCACATCTTCCTACGTCCCCTGCAAACTGGCAAGAACTGGCACCATTATTCTGGAGAATAAATCATGAAAGGAAATAAGGGTGGAAGGAGTTGCCGCCTCTTTAGCCAGCCTATCGGCGTTCTCATTCCCATGAACTCCCACATTTATGGGTATTCAACAAAATGTCATGTGATATTTGCGTTGACGCAGGTGAATCCACTCTAAAAAAAAATTATCAGGAGAGGTAGAGAGGAAATAAAATGCTCGAGGGCAGACAACGCACCACGGGAGTAATTAAAATAGTAAAATTTTAAACCGGTAAGGTAAAAAATATTTATATGGCAAGAAAAATGGCTGATAACTCTGCCGTCAAAACAGAGACAACTCTCGGAAGGCTACCGCCTCGACAGATTGAAGGGAATATAACACTATGTCCCATTCCTGCATCATACTTTGAACCATCTGTATAGACAGGGACGGAGCCAGAGTGTGTCGAAGAGTGTTCCAAAAATAAAGCAAGAGGCTCGTACTGTGGGAAAAAGTTTTTATGATTAACAACAGGAGGGCAGATTGATACCCGCGAAAATTGCCAGTACCCGATCCTTGGAAGGCGATGGAGAAAAATGGAGATGGAGGGTATATCAAACTCGGTCATGGCAGACCTGACCCGATATCCAAAAGGCTTAAAAAAAACAAAAAACTAGGGCGAACATCATATAAGGAAGAACGTGTATCATGAGAAACTGTTGTAAAAGTGACAAATTCAAAGAGGTGCTGGATTCGATTCCAACACCTCATTACTTGAGACTGATGGCGTAGGTCCAATGGCAGGACACTAGCATCCACCAGTAAGCTAGGGACTGATGATCAGCGGAACGCAGCAGTTGCCAGGTGAATATCAGCGTGGTGCAACGAATGTAGCACATGGAGCCGAGTCTCAGTAGCAGACCAATAGATTTCACAACCATACTCTAATTTATAAAGAATAAGAGTTCGGTGCAAGGCTAGGAGGGTCTGTCTGTCAGAGCCCCAAGAAGTATGAACGAAAAGTCTTAGAAGTACTTCATGCATGCTGCCTTAATATAACGAAGGCGACTCTTAAATATGTCTCAAAAAACGAGTTTCTTCCACACAAGAGATTTTCTATAATATAGATACAAGTCTGGGTCAGGGTGAACACCACGAAGACGTCAAAAATGCATGGCCACATTATTTGAAGCCGAAAAAAAAATAAATCCTTGAGTTGCGGCCCACTGAGAAATCCCATTGAGTGCCACCTGCAGCTTTCTCTCAATCAATGGCATTCGAGCTGCAAAAAAAGGAAATAGACAAGTCATCGACATATAAGCTACCAAGAACTCCTTCGCGAAGTATACCAATGACAATGTTTATAGCTCTAGCAAAAAATGTGACACTAAGTATACTTCCCTGTAGCACGCTATCTTCAAGTTGGCGTACTCCTGACAGATCGTCACCAACTGGTACCCGTTAAAAAAAAAAAAAAAAAAAAAAAAAAAAACAATCAACGAGATAAAAACTGTTGTATAAAAATACGTCGGCCACGGAACCCAAACTCAAACAAATTAAGTAAAATGCCATGACGCCAGGCTGTGTCGTAAGCTTTTTCTAAATCAAAGAAGATTGTGACATAGTGTTCCTCATTGGCAAATGCCTCACAAATGGAAAATTCCAGAGACAATTAAGCATCAGTCGTAGATTGTGTTTTCCGAAAACCATAATGAACATGAGACACGAAATTGCTTCTCTCCAAGTGCCACATAAGCCTGCCATTTACCATGTTCTTCAGCATCTTATAAATACATGAAATTAAAGAAATAGGACGATAATTGGTCGTTAGCTGATGATCTTTTGCAGGCTTTGGAATGAAAATAATTACAGCGACACCCCAAGAGGATAGAAAATCACCAGTATTCCAAATAAAGCTTTAGAGGTTAAATAAAAACTAAAACCTTCATTTGACATTTGACGCAAAAAGGAATATGGATGTCATCAGGACCAGGGGATGAATCATGGCGCTGGGACAAAGTTATGCAGAGCTCAGACCAAGAAATTGGGACATTATAAGACTCTCCACTAAGGTAGACAAAGTTGACACTAACAGAATCAGTTGACTATAATAAAATTGGGAAGTGACCGCTCCCATACAGGTCTGGTAAAACTTTTCATTTAGAATCAAGAAAAAAAATAGAGGTAGGGAGACACAGAGAAATCTATTGTTGTAAAAGTAGTGGTTTGACCGTGGGAATGCGTCACGTCTCCAGAGTTTAAACTCTCCAATCCTGAATCATTGATAAAAAAAAAAGAAGCGCTTAAAAGACCACGAGGTATGACAGCGTCATGATCCCCACAAAGGATGGCGACCATTGAAGTTTTCCAATAAAATAAGAGAAGGAAAATCATTTAAAAGATTATCAAGCTCATTTCTCTCGATAGGAACACTGGGAGGCAGGTACAGACTGCACAATGAATAAAAACTATTAATAATAAAAAAAAAAAAAACATTAAGAGTAACAACCTCCAGCGGCGATTAAATCTTCAGGTGGACAAGAGGAATATTTTTGCGATTAAAGATGGCAATGCCACCGTGGTGTCCCTGACCAGGAAATGGAGTGAAGAAGAAAGTACGATACCCAGGAGGACCAAAGTGAGTTGATTCTCCGAGCATTGTCTTTTGCAAACAAATGCAAATAGGAAAAAATTTTAAGATCAACAGCCTAAGGTCCTTTCAGAAGGCATGCAAACCGCGACAATTCTACTGCAAGATCTTGAATTTTACTATTTTGAGGCTGTTTTCAGGGAAGCCATAGTTAGAACCTTTCCTTTGCCAGCCTTACTAGTTACCTTACTTGATCGGCGAGGCTTATCTGATCCTACATTATTTGTAAGCGCAGAAACCTGAGATTTTGTAACTGGTGTGCAGATAGCTACCTCCACATGAGTCTCTGAAACTCCTGAAGAGACCAGAAGAAGAGGATTTCTCGACAAAGACGTATCGGTACCGCTCATTGAGAAAATCTTTTTTGGATGATGGGCAGAGAAACCCTCTATATCCATATTAGAATTGGATGAATCACTTTCATTGATTACGTCTGGCTCAGGGACATCTGACGCTCCCACAGGGATTTTCCTCGTGAGGACCCCCGTTGAATGTAGGGGCTCAGCAGACCCCCGATAACGTTCTTAGTAGGAATGAGGAGGAAACGTGGGATAACTGTGCAATGTAAAGCGAGATGAAACGCGATATAAAATTAATAAAGTAGTAAGAATGCATGAGAAAAGAATAATGAGGGAGCGACGAGAGAGACGACAGAGACGAAGGAGAGACAAAACCAGGGAAGAGACTTAGACGCGTCCTGGTCAAGTACGTACTCAGCCTGAAACTCCTAAGATATTTATCCACGCAATTACTCGTGCTCCCCACTTAAATATCCTTACTTTCCCTTTCCCATTTAATTTGAATCTCACCCAGTATTTAGTAGAAGACTTGCCCTTGACAATAAAGTTATCATTACTCATCTAGCCCCCTGGTTTAATCAGTAGAATTTTTAGAAGTGAAGTGTTTTATTTCAGTAAAGACAGCGCGGGGAGCGTTGTGTGGGCGGGTGTCTGTATGTGTGTGTCGCACTCCCTCCCTTCCTTGTACCCCTTCCCCTTAGCGGCAGATGGAGAGGCGCGTTTTCCAGGCAGTAACTAGCGCTTGGAAGAAGCAGACGTACTGAGATGAGCTAACATTTGATGAAGACTAGGGCGGGAAAATAGTTAGCCGGGTCAGTTGCCTAAAGGGGGTAAGTGAGACATTAAGGGCCGTACGCCCCGGCCTACTTATGTAGACCATGAGTCTCCATAGTCGTCTAAGGGTAAGGTAGTTGTGTATAATGAGCACCATACCAAGGGAAGTGACTCCTTGGCTGCGGGTTTGTGTGGACTGAGCTCTTGCACAGTGAGCGGTGAATGACCCTCCTGCTTGTTTGTGGGCACTCTTTTGTAGTAGTTTCTTTTGTCGGTTGTTAGAAACCATGCTTTGTCTTAAATGCTACAGGGGGCAATTCAGCCACAGAGGACTAGAGTAATTGGCTGCGTAGTGAACTTTACTCCCTCCTCAGATCCTGACAAGGCCTGCCATCCAGGACAGTAAACGACACTAGTCGGCTTGAAGCTATAACACTCTGTTGGGCAGTGGGAGGACTGTTACGGAGAGCTAATGTCTAGCGGAATATAATACCTCGACCATATACGTGTTATTGTATGTTAACTATATTTTTTCCCAGACGTTGATGTCGATTTTTTCGCAGCTGTGTGTCTTAAGTGCTGTTTTAGTATTTCCCTTGTCTGAGGGTTGGTAAAACAGTCTGACGACCTCAAACCATAGTGACCTGGAGTTACAACCGTTGTGGAAAGCGTGCAGGAGTCACAAAGGACCGTGTATACCCGTCTTTGAGACCTGCACTAATCCCACTTAAGTGGTAGTTTAGGGAAGATAGTCCAGGTGCAGCAGCTTTGTGAGGGGGTGGGGATCTTGGCCGTAACAATTGTTAATATGTTGTTGTGACGATTTAAAAGTCTTGGAAGTCGTTCGTCGTTGGGAGTCCATGGGGACGTGGACTTCAACAATATGTACTTTTGTACGAGCAGTCTGATATAGCCGGTGAAGATGTAATGTAGGACTTGGTTAAAGACGCAGAGGATGTGACGCTTTCCAAAACAGAGAACCTGTTGCAGACGGTAACTGAAGGAGCGACATTCTCACAGGAACGGGGGAAAAAAAAAATGATGGTTGAGAAAGGCAGGAAGGTGTTGCAGCCTTATTGCCTTTGGTAGATGTAGAAGAACTAGAGTGGAGTGAGGAGGCGTATGTATTTGCCCCACCATCTTTCTATCCAAAAAGACGTCCCCTCCTGGCACTACCAAGAATAATGAATTGAGAATTACCCAGATGAAGGATATCCTTAATGTGGTACCTCCTACATTGTCGAGAGCGTAGTGGACGAGCTTCCTGCAGAAGAAACAATAAGGGTCTGATTCGCATTTAGGAGTAGTGTGGGAGTCAAGGGCAGAGCAGTGACCACACCGGAGAAGACTTGTACAGTTGTTCTTCCCATAACCAAACATGTAACACTAGTAACATTACACTGGACGATCGATAAAAGCCTTTACCGGGAGAAAGAGAGAGAGAGAGAGAGACAGAGAGAGAGAGAGAGAGAGAGAGAGAGAGAGAGAGAGAGAGAGAGAGAGAGAGAGAGAGAGAGAGAGAGAGAGAGAGAGAGAGAGAGAGAGAGAGAGAAAGAAAGAAAGAGAGAGGACCAATCTTAACATGGTCAGCGAAAAAAAAAAAATATATAGAATGTGTGCATTATCATATCGCCATTGCCTTTAATATTGGCCACTCGTTGAACATTTTCTAGATATAAGTAAAGGATATCATCTTTTGAAAGTCCGTACAGGTCCTGATATAAATACATTCTTTTCAGTAATTGAAAGTTTGGTGTGGCTTGATAAATTCAAAGACTCCATAAGAAGGGCATGGTAGATGGAGAAACATCATTGCCTGTGTTAAATCTTTAGCTCGGATCAAGACACCTTTGCCATATTTTTTGATGTTATATGTAGGGAGTACTCCAATCTCCTTCCTTAGATGTTTGGCAGCGTGAATAAAGTTTCCTCGACCTTTCCTATTATATGCTACTAACCAGTAAGGTGTAGATAGGTGGCGAACTTTGGGACCTCGTTCTTCAGCATTATCAAAGACATTAGGACAATAATCATTCTCGCTGTCAGCTACAATGCTTGATCGAATGACCTCAGCAATTAAGTTATACTCACAAAGACGCAGATAATTTTTTGCCTTAAGAGTATCTTCGGCAGCAACGTCCGATGTAAATGTCACGTAACACCGATTAGAGAGATAATCGCCATCATGTTTGAGACGAATACGGAGAACTATTTCGAAAGGCTTGAAAACTGAGCGAACATGGAGGCATAGCCATTAATGATCATAAGAGTGTCAAGACAGGACTCAACAACTGACCCAAGGCGTCTTTCACCTTGGGAAACAAGAACAGGAGGAGTACGAGCTCCCGCCTGCACAACATCATCACGACGAGAGGGTGACGTCTCGAGGGCCAGGTCGACCGCCCCTGGAGGATCAAAGAGTTTACTATTTTTTTATTTACATATATGGATATTATAAAAATAAATTGGCTCCAGGGACCAAGGGAGTCCGCCCACTAGGGCAACGAAGGGAGCGAGGGCTGGTCCCGTGAACGGGGTATCTTGTCCCCGTGGAAGTCACTCGTTTTAAAATGTGGCCCCTCATGATTCGAAAGTTTGTCCACGACGGAGCTAAAACCTCCACCGACAACGAATCCCAGTCCAGACACGTAACCATCCAACACAGGAAGATCTCAAAAGGTGGCCCCACTGGTGAGCGGCACCGTTAAACCATACTGGCAGCCTAACTTTGGGAACCATTAAGTCTGGTCCCTCACTGGCGACCTAGCTAGTATGGGTAGCTCTCTCCCCCTAAATAGGGAGGAGCAAGGGCCGAAGTCCTATCTAGCCTCGCTCGCCAGGTCAAAGTGACATGCAAACCTCCCTACCACGATAAGGCAGTTCCCACCGTGGGGAAGAACCCTGAGGGAACACCACTGTTAATAGACTTAGAAGAGCAGCGACCGTCTACCACAAGAGAAAGATCAGAGAGAAAACTTGATATAACGTTACAGAGAGAAGGATAGAAGCCATAGGAGCGTAGTTTGAAAAATCAAAACTTTGTGCTGGACTGTATTAAAAGCTTTTAAAATGTATAAGGTAACAGGGAAAGTTGCACCAAAATTCCTAAAAGAGGATGACCAAGACTTAGGGAAGCCAGAAGATCACTAGTACAGCCTGGTGGAAGTAAATTCAGGGGCATAGATTTATGTATTTTATATCATATTAATATGTTAGTCAATGTTCTGGCATTAAAATTAAGACATATACCAATATATTCATATAATAGTAAAGAACCTAAATTTATTCACTTTTATATAAATTATATTTCATACCAATAGCATTCGAAAAACGATTAATTTAAATACATTAGATATATTAATAAATGAAAAACCTCATGTACAAAAAAAAAAAGTTAAACTTAAAAGTCTGGCTCTAACTCACATTTATAGCTCATAGGAATGGGGACAGATTAAATAATTTTCTGAGAGCACATGCTAACAGCACAGACGCTGGCGTGGCTACGGCGCGATGCGAGTCTTCATAGAACGGCGGCCACACCAGGCGTTAAGGGATTTATTGAATCACATGGCACATCACAAGTCCTCCATCTCCACTCATCATAAATGTTCAGAAACTCACACAGTCATAAACACAATGTTATATGCTCTTCCAAAAGGCAGTACCCTAAACATACACTTACAAACATACACACTTACACCCAAATACAAAAGTATTATAAAACAGAGAGAGAGAGAGAGAGAGAGAGAGAGAGAGAGAGAGAGAGAGAGAGAGAGAGAGAGAGAGAGAGAGAGAGAGAGAGAGAGAGAGAGAGAGAGTTCAGAGCGCATAATTTCATACACAATGTTTTCTCTGCCTCACTCAGATATTTTAGAATTGTCTAAAGTTAGGCACTTTAAAGTTCTTGAAGGATTCGATGTCTGGAAAAAGACGTGAAAAAGGAGTGTTACGACAGAACTCCAGAAAAAAAAAAAAAATCATGGTTCTTGTTCTTATGATCTTTATGCCTCTTCTATTCTCTTACCAAACAAAGTGACTACACAGTAGGAATCTAAATATTGCTTTTTTGTATCTTTCATATTCTTCTTAGTGAAGGGAAATACAAAAAAAAAAAGAACTCCTCCACCTCCTCTTGCTAATTATATCAATATTTTAGCGTTAATTAATTAATACAACTTCATCCTCACTCTCCCCTGTTGATCTTTTTCGCCATGTCCAATTGAATTCTCACAGGTCTGTGAAGCATCAGTACGTAAGCACGTAGTGTTGTGGGGTGAAAATCTGAGTGCCAAAGCAACTGAGAAACAGCTTTGTTCTTTTTTTTTTTTTTTTCTTAGGGGGGGTGCAATTGGGATGTTTACTAATCACTGTTTTTCAACTAACCTCTTGGCAAATACTGAAGATAAAAAAAAATATTATTTGTATTGCATGCAATATTTAATTTCTGGTACTGTTTCATAGAGGAGAGGTCAAAGGTGAATAAATTATCATGGAATTTTATATTTATTGCAATGCGTAATATACAAGAGTATCATTGTAAATTTCGACAATATTTTTGTTCTTTTTTGGTTTATTATAAGTATAAAATCCATTATTTTCATTCACATTCACCGCTGCTTTAGTCCTATTCATTTCAGACGCATAGTCAAAATCCTTTCGACTTATATGTAATAATCTACAAAACGTTGACCACGCATGTTAACATTACAGGGAGTTACGTAAATAAACTCTGTTTCTTGGAGATGAGTAAAAATGTTTAGTTGATTGTAAAAACTTATAATTTTTTATTCATTTGTCAGTGTTAGACTAATTTACACCACAAAGCTTGGCCGTGGTGACCAAGATGTCTCTAGATTTAACTGAGGACTAATTAGCTGCTGATAAGGTGCCTGACTAGAGAAAATTATTTGACCCTATTGAGAGTTGTTCATAGCAATGAGAACGATTGCACTGAATCGCGCTGGAAGAACCATTTGTAAATGGTGTCAACATGTATGCGAAGCAACAGGATCGACGAAGTGTGCCCATTGCTGGCGTAGACCGATGGTGTATCTATTTTGTGGAAGGAAATTATATATATATATATATATATATATATATATATATATATATATATATATATATATATATATATATATATATATATATATATATATATATATATATATATATATATATATATATATATATATATGATATGTAATAAGATAATCCAATTAACAAAATACGTGCCAGTGCAATATTGTATCAAAACATGAAATGTATATATACAAGACCAGTAAAATTTATCCTGAAACCATCATTCACGCGAACTACAATTTATTCAGACCGTAAATGATATATATATATATATATATATATATATATATATATATATATATATATATATATATATATATATATATATATATATATATATATATATATATATATATATATATATATATATATATATATATATATATATATATATATATATATATATAATGATAATGGTAATAATAATAATAATTATAATAATAACAATAGTTTAACAATAATAATAATAATAATAATAATAATAATAATAATAATAATAATAATAATATTTACTATTATTATCATTATTATTATTATTACTATTATTATTATTATTATTATTATCATTATTATTATTATTATTATTATTATTATTGTCGTTGTTGATTTATTATCATCATTATTATTATTGATAACGTTTGTTACTGTTTTATTATTATTATTATTATTATTATTATTATTATTATTATTATTATTATTATCATTATTATTATTATTATTATAATTATAATTAAGAATATTAGTGTTGCTGTTTTGTTGTTCCTTATTTCTAATGCAGAAAACTGCTGACTTATGAATTATGAGTACATAAAAGGAAATCGACGGTTCTGACACCCGAACCGCATAACGTTTCCTGAAACACACACACACACACAAAAAAAAAAAATGAATAAATAAATAAAATAAATAAATAAATAAATAAATAAATATATAAATAAATAAAATAAAATAAAATAAGTAAATAAATAAATAAATAGAAAAAAAATATGTAAAAGGGGCACTAGGTGAGGACAACAAAATTATGAGAAAAAAAAAAAAACATCATTGCTGAGGATCTTAATGGGTACCATGAAATAACTGGAGGGAGGAGGAGAGAACAAGCCATGAATCATCCAATGTAGGATTTTTAGCTAAGATTTCAGAGAAGAGTTTAACTTTTGGAATAGATCATGTTGCAATCGTAAAAGCCCAGCAGGGAAGATAAGGTGACATTATATAAAGAAGTTTTAGAGGTTATATATATATATATATATATATATATATATATATATATATATATATATATATATATATATATATATATATATATATATATATATATATATATATATATATATATATATATATATATATATATATATATATATATATATATACCCACACACACACACACACACACACACACACACACACACACACACACATACACACATATATAGATATGCTGGCGCGCAGTCACCCAACAATTACACGTAATTGTTGGCTGACCGCTCGGTAAAGTTAGTATGAAATCTCTTACATGTAGCTACCTACATTCCCAAATGAATTTACCATATTTCAATTTTATTTATTTTTTTATTTGAGTGCCACATGTTGTTTAGATGAAGAGACCGTCTTGCCGATAAGATAATCCGATTGCATCCAGTCTCCATAGTCCAATCTCAATTATTTTTTTGAAACTAACAGTTCAGTTATACCTAACTTGTCGCGTGAGGCGAGGCAAGGCTGCATCCCTGTTCCCCTCCTCGCTTCTAGTATGAGTCATACGCTCGTGACTACTAAGTGCTGTATGTGTTCCCATGCTTGTCACTGCCTTAAGCTTGAACGAGTCGGACGTACCATGGGAGGCACCGTGTTCTGAGTCAACGGTGGGGGGAGGGGGATACAGTAAGAAAGGCCAGTTCCTGCAGTGCCCCCTTGCTTACATGTGTAGTGTTTAGGTGTCTCCATTTATTTGCCTGTGAGCTCAGTTGCAAGGCACTCTTATATCACGACGTGATTCCTCGTCTTATTGTGAGGTGAGTACCTTTTGACAGTGAGAGGTAAAGGACCTTCTGTTTGTTTTTGTGGGCAGTTTGTTTGTGTACTTTATTTTTTTTTTAATGCTACTGTTGGTCTAGGCCATTGGTTCTCAAACTTTTTCATGAGCGATCCTATTTGGAACATTTCATTCCTTCGCGACCCAGAGTAAAGTAAAGAGAAAGAAAATGTACAATGATATATACACTTTATTTTGGAAAAAAAAAAAAATCATGTGTACAGCTTGTGTACAGCAGTCAGAGACCCCATTACGTGGGGCCCAGGAGGAGGGAGGTGGGGGCAAGATGAACATACATAACAAAAGTAATTTGTGGTTAAAGAAGAATAATTCAATTAAGTAACTGAAATACACTGAAACACTGAAAGCATGATAATGTTCCTGTGTCCCTGCGATCCCTCGCGACCCAACTTTGGGTCGCGACCCATAGTTTGAGAACCACTAGTCTAGGCTCTTGTAGAGAGTCTCGGCGCAGAGGATAATACGCTCGTTGTCGCGTAGTGAAGCGTTATTCTCTCTTCAGACACTGTCGTGGCTTGTCGTCCATTAGGCTGTAAACGACACTACTCGGCTGTAGGATACAATACTTTGTAGGGCAGTGGATTGTTCGGTATTCGAGGGCGATCATTCAACTAGGAATTATACCTCAACCTATGTGTGTCCGTTGTTGTAACTGTCTTTTCATAGAATGTGGCTATCAATTCTTTCCCAGCTGTTTGAGTGATTTGCTGTTGTTATTATAATATTCCTTTGCCTGTTGGTGAGTAAAACAGGTTAGCGACCTCATTCGTGTAATATGGTGTTGTGACTGTCTGTGTAACGATGCAAGCATCAAAAGAGGGCCTTGTAATACATATTAAGCTGTGCACCAAGTCACGTAGGTGGTGACTTGGGGGGAGGGGGAGCTAGCCAAGTTTAAGGCAGCTGTAAGAGGGGTAGGAACAGAGTCCAGGAAAATATAAACAACAATACTCGGCTCGAGAATATAAGATTTTATTGGGTAGCAGGCTGTTCGGTATTCGAGGAGGGTTGTCCACCGGGGAATTATAGCTCCATCTATTAAGTGTGCGTCCATTCTTGTGATTGTCCTTCCATACAATGTTGCTATCGATTCTCTCACAGCTGTTTGATTGATTTGGCAGTTGTTATTATAATATTCCCTTGCCTGCTGGTAAAACAGGCTAAGGATCTCATTCGTGTAACCTGGTGTTATGATCCTCTGTGTAACGGGTGCATGAATCAAAAGAGGTCCTTGTTACATAATTATTTAATATATATATATATATATATATATATATATATATATATATATATATATATATATATATATATATATATATATATATATATATATATATATATATATATATATATATATATATATTTTTTTTTTTTTTTTTTTTTTTTTCCCCTTCAATATTGGCTGCTCTCTCCCAGACGCTGAACACGACACTGCCTCCACCCCCACCAGACCCGCAGCTGCCTCCGACAGGCCCACCGCGCCGCGCCTCCCTGCGCATGACGAAACATCCTTCACCGTAGTCAGGAAACGTGGCACCCTCATTAATAAAAACACAATTCTTCCTTATTTCTACCTACAACAGATTCAAGGTCCTGTGTGAAGAGGAAGATGATGCCCTCGAGACGAGACTGATTGGTGGCTCTATAGTGAGAGGCCAGCTATATATTATTGTTTCAGGCATCCTCCCACAAATAAGAGGACCGACCATTTTCTACGATAGAGCCTTTAGTGCCGTCTAAGATCTCTTTGCTTAGATGAAGGGGTGGACTACGTGAATCTCTGGGGGGACTTCTATATTAAAAACCTCTTCTTCAAGGAGAACGATTTGCACCTCAACGGGGTGGGAGCAGCATACTGCTAAGTAACAAAGTTTCAAGTTGCAGGCCAAAAAAACGCAGGATCGCGCAGCCTCATCCACGTAAAAGACTCCTCACCTACTCGAAATAAGCTTAAAGTATTCTATGTGGCTTGCTTAACGAATTTTCAGAGTTAGAAGAAAAATGGTTCACAAAAGACTACGATATATTAGGCGTAACAGAGTTATGGTTGAATTTAGAAGTCAGGGGATATATATATATATATATATATATATATATATATATATATATATATATATATATATATATATATATATATATATATATATATATATATATATATATATATATATATATATATATATATATCAAATTATAAAATTCCAGGTTACATATTATTTGAAAAAAAAAAGTGTAAATAGAAATGGAGGTGTCTCAGTCCAGTTCTATTATCAAAATCTCTCTCTGGAAACGTAGATGCTCTACTTTTATTGTTAAAGAATAATTATGGGACGAAACTTGTATTATCTCTTATGTACAGGCGGCCAGCCCAGCCAGTCCAAACCGACGGCGAAATTTTCCATCAAATTAGCAAGATAATTGACACACACGACCCCGTAATCCTTGGAGATTTTAATCTACCGGTGATTAAGTGGGGCGAATCACTCACCTCACATCATGGACATGACCTGTATAATAACATAAAAGAAAGTTCACTTACATAATTTGCGCAAAACCCGATACGTGATAACCATGTTCTTGACCTCGTGCTTGCTACGAATGTTGAATCAATAGAAAATGTGAATGTCGGCGAGGAGTTTAGTAACAGTGACCACCACGCAATCACCTTTATTATAAACGTCATGGCTAACGGGTCCAATATTAGCAAAGAAAGAATCCCTGACTACAGAAAAACGAATTTCTGTAAATTCAAATCAATTCTTAACCAAATCGACTGGAGTCTTCTACTTACCACCACAGATATTAATGCTCACTGGAAATTTTTCATGAATAGATACTTAAAAGCAATGCAAGAATGCGTATCCATGAAAAAATCGTCGTCCCAGTAAAAACGTTAAGCTTAAATGGTGGAACACACAAATAGCTGAATGCTTGCCTGCCAAGAGTGATGCCCATAAAAAAATAAAATCCTTCATTAATAACGAAAAACACATTAGATTCGTTGAGTTAAGAAGTAAAGCAAAGAGATTAATCAAACACAGCAAAAGATCCACCGAGTTGCATGTTGCAAACCATAGTAAAACGAACCCGAACGAATTTTATAGCTTTATCAGGGAAAAGAGAATGATTACTTCAATTTACTGACGTGCCATATCCCGTAGGACGTCGGCAACCATGGTTTGCCACTGCTCCCTATCTCTAGTTGCTTGTATCAACTGAGTAGCAGTTATTCCTCCTCCAGTCACTCGCACCAGTCCATCCATGTACTTCTGTCTTGGTCTTCCTTGTGGTCTCTTGCCTTCTATTTTACCAGTTAGAGATAAATGTTCCAGTCCCTCTCTTCTCATAACATGGCCCAGGAAGCGCATCTGTCTACTCCTAGCCGTACTCATCAACTCTCTTCTAACATCCACCCCTTGCAACACTTCTTCATTTGTTCTTCTTTCTGTCCAAGATATCTGAAGCATCCTCCTCCAGAACCACATCTCAGCTGCTTGAAGTCTTTGTTCATATGCCTTTCTCATTGTCTAGGACTCACAGCCGTACAACAAAACCGACCATATAAAACATTTCACAAACCTTCTTCTTGTACCCATTGATACTTTAACATTCGTCACCAAGTTTTCAATCTTGCCAAATGCATTCTTTGCAAGTACTATTCTCTTCTTAGTACTTCAACTATTGGACCCATAATTGACGAAAATGGAGATTACACCAACAACGAAGAGCAAATTAGTAATATTGTAAACACTTTCCTTCCCTCAGTATTTAAAGGAGAGGCATACATCCCTACGGCGCCGAATTAATAACAACGACATCCTAAGTAGCATCAATATAACAGAAATTGATGTGTCAAAATGCATCGATAAACTTAAAGCAAGCAAGTCACCCGGACATGACACGATCTCGCCCTGCATCTTAAGAGAAGCGAAATCCTAATTAGTTAAACCTTATTGTTCAATAAATCCCTGCAGTCCGGTACAATGATGAATGGTAGCCTGCTAACACAACTCCGATAAAAAAAAAAAAAAAAGGCAATAAATCTTTACCATGTAATTACCGGCTAATTAGCTTAACCTGAATCGTATGCAAAATGCTTGAAACTCTAATAAGAAATAAACTCGTTAATCACTTAGAAGAAAACAACCTACTTAAAAATACTCAGCATGGCTTCCGCAACAAACGGTCTTGTTTGACGAGCCTCTTAGATTTCTTCTATGATATTTTAAACCAGTATGATGAAAGTAGAGCGGTAGATATAATTTATCGACTTTCAAAAGGCCTTCGACAAAGTTCCCCTCAAATGTTTATTGATTAAACTAAACTCATATGGTATCCAAGGCGACGTATTGAGATGAGTAGAAAACTGGCTAAACAACCGCAAACAAAAAGTAGTAATAAATGGAAAAGCATCCAAGTGGATTAACGTAACCAGTGGGGTGCCACAGGGATCAGTCTTAGGAACAGTTCTCTTTTTTGTTTATATAAACGACATAGATGAGGATCTTAGCAGTATAATATAGAAATTTGCTGATGACACCAAAATATTGAATTCCGTTTTCTCTAGCGAACACGTAATAGAAATGCATAAAAATCTAGACAAAATGTCAGAGGACAAACTTGGCAAATGAGTTTTAATGTAGATAAGTACAAAGTCCTTCACATAAGGAACCCAACTTAAGAGCAAAATTGATTTAGGAGTAACAATATCGAGTAGCTTTAAAGCTAGCTAACAATGTTCAGAAGTCGTACAGAAAGCTTGGCTTAATCGGCAGATCTTCTGAATACAATGTTCTCACTTTGTATAACTATTTAGTCTGCCCCCTTTTGAAATATTGCGTTCAAGCATGGTGCCCTATTTCCAGAAAGACATTGATAAATTAAAAAGAGGTCATTGTACAGTAACAAAAAATATGCAACATCACGGCGATGAGAAAAAGGCTGAAGACAGAGGAGAAGAGTTCATGAGACGAAAAGCTTTTGATTCCACCTGGTCTAGAAGAGCGGTATAAGTGGAACCCCCACAGACACGTCCATACATGGATGGATAAAGCCTTTGTACAGAAATAGCAGCTGGAGAGGTGAGAAAAACTGACGTATACATCTCAAAACGCTTAACCTCATAGAAGCTGTTTTAGCAAGAGATGGGATGTGAAGTTTCCAGTTTAGATTATAAGTAAAGAACAGACTGAGGATGTTCAGTGTAGAAACGGGGGACAGTTGAGTGTCACTGAAGAAGGGGATAGTTGTCTGGAAGATTATCTCGAGCTGATAGATGGACGAATTTATTATTTTTTTTTAAGTATTGAACAATATTAAGTTAGCTCTGCTCAGTCAGACATTTTAAAGAGATCAAAAGTCAGGCTTTCTGTGGTTTTCCTGTGTGAACTGTGTACTTCCTGAAGGGTTAGACGTCTACGGAAAGACGTGGAAAAGTGCTTGGTGGTATCGTCAACGTAGGAGGGGATATGACATGCAGTTTGGTTTAGAAGATCACTGGTGAATAATAGAAAGAGAGTGGGTAACAGGAGAGAACCCTGAAGAACACGACTGTTAATAGATTTAGAAGAAGAACAGTAACCGTCTACGACATCAGCAATATAACGGTAAAAAACGAAACTTGAGATGAAGTTGCAAAGAGAAGGATAGAAGCCATAGAAAGGTAGTTTTAAAATCAAAGCTTTATGCAAGATTTTGATATGTCTACGGCAACAAGAAAAGTTTCACCAAAAATCTCTAAAAGAGGATGACCAAGACCCAGTAAGGAAATTTAGAAGATCACTAGTACAGCGTGTTTGACGAAACCCAGATCAAAGTTTGTGAAGTGACAGATGTTTAAGAATCTTCCTGTTGCGGATAGAATTAAAAACTTTAGATAGACAAGAAATTAAAACAATAGGACGGTAGTCTAAGGGATTAGAACGGTCACCTTTTTTAAGGAACAGGTTGAATGTAGGCAAATTTCAGCAAGAAGGAAAGGCAGATACTGACACATAGAACTGAAAGAGTTTGACTAGGCAAGGTGCAAGCACGGAGCCGCAGTTTCGGAGAACAGGAACGATCCCATCAGATCTGTAAGGCCAGCGAGGGCATGGAAAACATCATTGCGAAAAATTTTAATAGGTAGCAAGAAGTAGTCATAGAAGGGAAGAGAGATAGGAAGAAGACTTGAATCATCCAAAATAAGAGTTTTAGCAAAGTTTTGAGCGAAGTGTTCAGCTTTAGAGATAGATATAATAGCAGTTGTGCCATAAAATAGAAAAATGATAATAGAAGAAAAGGACAGGAAAGCAGAAGGCTTTCTCCGCACCCTTCACTCCCTCCGGCATACGCCGTACAGGAAAACAGGTCAGAAAAAAATATCTTACGGGGTTAGAGAAGGAAAAACACGAAGGAAATTTTAAAGGAAAGAAAATAAATGAAGTGAGGTGCTCCCATTTTCTGAAGGCAAGGAAGTTAATCACTAACGAGCAATCAATGTTAGCCGCGGATTGCAAGCAAAATATTTATCAAGACGGCGTTTAAAGTCTCTACGGTGTTGCAGTCTATCAGGTCTCGAGGAAGCCCATTCCATAGATTCACTACTCGGTGGAAAAAATAAAATAAAATAAATAAATAAATGATTCGTGTGAGTTGAAGGATTTCTCAAGAATTTCGAAAACGATTCCTAGCGTGTAATTCGAAGAGTCTATCGTGAAATGTTTACTACAGTCAATGTTATCAATGTCTTTGATGACTTTAAACGCTTGCATTAAGTCGCCTCTTAGTCTTTTTTGTGTTAATGGGAATATATTTAATTCATTAAGACGCTCTTCGTATGATTTGTTTCTTAGGTTTGGCATAATTTTTGTCACTCCACGCTGAACTCGTTTTAATTTATCAATGTCTTTCTGCTTATAGAGGCACCTATAACTAAAGAGTTATACAAAGTGAGGGTTGTATCTTTAGATTTGTATTCAAAAGATCTGTCGATTAAACAAATTATTTTATTCGCTTTCATTGCGACTACTAAACATTGCTGGCTAGGTTTTAAGGTACACGATATTGTTAATCCTAAATTAATTTTGCTGTCAACACTTTTAAGAGAAGAAAGGGAGAGAGAGAGAGAGAGAGAGAGAGAGAGAGAGAGAGAGAGAGAGAGAGAGAGAGAGAGAGAGAGAGAGAGAGAGAGAGAGAGAGAGAGAGAGACAGAGAGAGAGAGAGAGAGAGAGAGAGAGAGAGAGAGAGACAGAGAGAGAGAGAGAGAGAGAGAGAGAGAGAGAGAGAAGAGGGACGGAGACGGAAGAATGTGTTGCGGATGGTTAGACAGGAAAGCAAAGAATTTACCGTAAAACCTATTATAGTAATGAGAAGTTAATCTTCCCTACCCGATTTTTCCATTTCCCTATGCTTCTTAAAACTTTAAATAAGTATATCATGCGGCATTGAATTTATTTATTTTTTTTTTTCCGTAGTTTAGTTTTTAAAATACAAGTGATCAGAGAGAGAGAGAGAGAAAGAGTGATCACTGAGTGGAGAGGAAGCGAGTGGGGAGGAACCCTCATCCACCAGCTCCACTTCTCCCTCTCCCTTTTTCCTCCCAGCTTCGTCCTTTGCCCGGCGTCTGCAGAGCCAACCAACGACAATTACCACGTTTGCAGACTCAGTAGCCAGGTGTGCTGTTCAAAGAGTCCTGGCGAAGGCGTTCTTAGGAAAGGATATTCTTTATAATTCAAAGTGAGTTTGCTATATAACACCTATATATATACATATATATATATATATATATATATATATATATATATATATATATATATATATATATATATATATATATATATATATATATATATATATATGTAATAGGTGTTATACCGCAAACTCACCTTCAGTTATAATTAGTATATATATATATATATATATATATATATATATATATATATATATATATATATATATATATATATATATATATATATATATATATATATATATATATATATGTATATATATATACAATTCTATTTATTTATTTTTGTATAACATTCTGGCCTCCCGTGAAGAAAGCCTGTTATTTGTCGAGAGAGCATTTGTGACTCATATTCCGGTTGCTCCTGTGACAGACGGTGACTCTGTGCACAGTATTGCATTTTTGTGTTGCCGTATCTAGTGTTTTGACGGGAGCAAGCTAATATCAGTCTTTTGTCGTGGTTCTATTGTGTATTGCTTGTGTGCCGCGTGTTTGTCAAATGCTAATAATGTCCTGGCTTGCGGCTGTTCTTGCTTGGAATTAGAGGATTATATCATAATTTGCGCTAGGGTACAGTTGTGTACGTTCCTCCTGGGGTTCCACTAATTTTATTGTAGGTGTGAATATGTCTTCTGGAATATAGTAGTCAAGGAATGCAAAGAGATTATCAAGGAATACAAAGAGATTATTAGTGAGCCGTTAGTTTCTGTCTCACTTGAGTCAAGTGAGGCGCCAGTAATGTGGACGCAGACTAATGTAGTACCCATCTTTAAGAAAGGAGATAAAACTTAAGCGTCTAACAATAGACCTGTCAGCTTAACTTCAGTTGTAGGTAAAATATTAGAGTCAATAATAGCGAGGAACATTAGGGAACATTTAGACAAACATAATTCGATAAATCAGTCACAGCATGGCTTCACGAAGGGGGAGTCTTGCCTGACAAACTTGTTAAGTTTCTACAGTAAACTGTACGAGGCAGTAGATAATGATGATGGTTATGACATCATACATCTGAACTTTAGTAAAGCATTTGACAAGGTACCCCATCAAAGGCTCCTGAGAAAGGTTAGGGCACACGGGATAGATGGGAAGGTGTTAGGCTGGATAAGGTCATGGCTTAGCGACAGGCGACAAAGAGTTGTAATAAACGGCTCTAAATCCGAGTGGGGTCATGTAATTAGTGGGGTGCCACAGGAATCAGTATTAGGGCCATTGTTATTTCTAATATATATCAATGACTTGGATAGTGGAATTAGTAGTGATGTTAGTAAATTTGCGGATGACACAAAAATAGGTAGATTAATTAGGACAGAATCGGATGCCATCGCCTTGCAGGCAGATTTAGATAGAATGAATGAATGGACGGACAGATGGCAACTGCAATTTAATATCAATAAATGCAAAGTACTTAGCGTAGGTAGAGGAAACCCACACAGTAGGTACACATTAAACAACCAAACTCTGGTAGGTACAGGGTACGAGAAAGATTTAGGAGTTATAGTTAGCTCTGAACTCCGTCTAGGAAAACAATGCATAGAGGCCAGAAACAGGGCAAATAGGGTACTAGGACTAATTTTTAGGAGTGTTAAAAGTAGAAGGCCGGAAGTAATATTAAAATTATTCTTGGCGCTGGTCAGACCTCATCTAGACTACGCTGTGCAGTTTTGGTCCCCACATTACAGGAAAGATATAGGTCTATTATAATCCGTACAGAGGAGAATGACTAAAAGGATGCAGGGGACGAGGAGTATTCCTTACGAGGCGAGATTGAAGCTGTTAAATTTACATTCTGTAGAGAGACGTAGGTTAAGAGGGGGACCTGATAGAAGTCTTTAAGTGGTATAGGGGTTATAACAAGGGGGATGTAAGCAGAATTCTTAGGATCAGCAACCAGTATAGAACAAGGAATAACGTGTTCAAGCTTGAAAAATTTAGGTTTAGGAAGGAGATAGGAAAATAATTGGTTCTCAAATAGAGTGGTAGATGAGTGGAACGGACTCAGTAATCATGTTGCTAGTGCTAGGACACTAGAGAGCTTTAAGAGAGAATTGGACAGGTATATGGATGGGGATAATAGATGGAAATAGGTAGGTATATTCCATACAGGGACTGCCACGTGTAAGCCTGGTCGCTTCTTGCAGCTTCCCTTATTTCGTATGTTCTTATGTTCTTATGTTCATATTGTTGCCAGGCCAGAGCTTATAATACTTTATCGATGACGGTCCGTTACTCTGGTCGGTTGTCCAGTGAGGTATTATACCTCAGTCTGTGTATTGTCTGTACTGTGAATTATTAATTCTTTCCAGCTTGGAGGAATAAGTTAGCATTTGCAATACTCCCTTCTGGGTCTGTGGGTGAAACTGAGTGACGGCCTTAGAGATTTGATAGTTCTAGATGACCAGCAGCTGTTTGGATTCGTCGTATTTGTGCCCTACACTCAGTTCACGTAGAAGGTAGCTTAGGGAGGTTGACACGAGTTAGTGGCAGCTGTGAGAGGGGCTGAACCTGGTCGTAACAGAAATTGACGATCTCACCATCATTGCTGAAAGCTTCAAAGCCACGTGGATGACACAGTTTCTAGTCATTTGTTTAGTTGACCTTTGTATTTACGTACTCAGCTTACGCTGTGGAAGGAAAGGTTATTAGTAGAAGTAAATCACGCCCTGAGTCCCCTTGTCTCTTTCGGAAGTGTAAATTTGACACATTTTGGTGTCAGGACACAGAGTCCTAGAAAGTCCTACCCACTTTATTGTTTTTTTTTTTTCCCAGACAAAAGGAATATCTGAAAATATTAAATCTAATTTGGAGATGTAGTAATTGGAGGTGGAAGCTGAGAATGAGAGACAATTGAGGAGGTTTGAGTTGGAAGCCAAAGCAGAGGAAAAGAGACTGATAGCTGAGGATATTAGAGAAGACAGGAGGCTAAAAGCTGATAGGGAGCTCAAGAGTCTTGAAGCTGAGAAGGAGGAGATGAGGTTAATTGAAGACGAGGAGAAGGTGAGAGTGTACGAAAAGGAGGAAATTAAGAAGAATAGAATGACCTGATAGGGAGCTCAAGAGTCTTGAAGCTGAGAAGGAGGAGATGAGGTTAATTGAAGACGATGAGAAGGTGAGAGTGTACGAAAAGGAGGAAGCTGAGAAGAACAGAATATTTGAGATAGAGAAGACTCAAATAGAACTTAATTCATTTCATGGGGTTGAGGAGGGGAGTGAAGGAGAATGCAGTAGAAAGCCAGATGGTGTGGAGTTTGAAGTTGCTATATGAGTTTGATGAAAATAAATTAACGCAATGATGCAGGAGCTTTGAGAAGAAGGCATCAGAATTTCATTGGGTCCGGAAGATATGGGTTGGCCTTATTTGCTAATATGTTAAAGGGCAAGGCCATTGAATTTTATGACAGAATGTCATGGAAAACCTGGAGGATCTGGAGGATTATGAGAAGTTTAAGGCTGACATTCTGAGAGCCTACGAGATGCGGCCCGAGGTTTATAGGCTACAGTTCCGTGGAAGGAAGAAAAGGGCCTTGTGGCTTTTAGCATGAGTGTGCTTGCTACCTTGAGGAGAGATTTGAGAAATGGGTTGCTAGCGAGCAGGGCACTTCCTACCAGTTAAAGGACCTTATGGTATTGGAACAATTTGTTAATGTGGCCTAGGAGTTTGTAATGCTGCTCTGAGAGAAAAGGTTTAAAACCTTAAAGGAGACGGCCATGTGGGCAAATGACCATGTGTTGGTGCATCGGCTTGCGCCTAGTTGGATTAGTGTAACATCTGGCAGGGCTGTCTGGAGGCGTGGCTAGCGCCGGCTTATATGGAAGTCAATGTTTTAGTAGTAGTGTTAGTAACAAGTCAGGAGTAAGTCCTGTAGGAAATATATCTCCACCCAGCCCTCCTCGATGGAAGCAGAAAGAGAGCATGGCGCACAGCGCTCCCAGGTACACCATTCATCATATGTGTTATTATTGTAAGAATGTTTGGCACTTTACATTTAATTGTCCTAAATTAGTAACAGCCACGACTTCTAAGCCCTCCCAGAACCCGCTGGATCTGATTGTATCACACGATCTAGGAGTTGAGAGTGAAAACGCTCGGTCAGTGTTTTGGTTGTGAGAGTAGAAAGGCAGAAAGTACTACCCCTCACCGTTGTAACCCCACCCCATGAGGTTTGGTTTGGACTGGTGCTGTCCATTTTCATTTAAAGGAACTGTTGAGATTGCTTTGGTTGAGTACCCCATTATTGTCTTGAGAAAGACAGCAACACAGCAGTCACTGGGCCGGAATGTTACTGGGAGGCGAGTTGCCTCCGACAAGCCTGTATGGTACTGAGAAATTAACGCCGTAGAGAGCTTCACCACGGCGGAGATGAAGCTTGTGTGTCCGTTAATGACCTCAGAGGCGCGGGTGGCACTAGCGGAAAACTTGCCAGTGTCGGGTGTTGATTTCCTTCTAGGGAATGACCTGGCAGCTGGGAGAGTTTGGGTGTAGTCCCTATCTGAAGACCCCGTCCAAGATGTGGAGACTGGATGTTCCTAAATCTGCGTCTGTTTTTATTCACCCTAAGGCGAGGCGAGCGACCAACAACGGGCGCCTGCGGGTTTTGTGACCTCTGGGGACGACTGCCACCACTAGAGGAGTGCAGAGTTGGTGTTGATGTCGCAGTGGGGACAGAGTGCCCATAGGCCAGTCCCGCTGCTGGCAAGGGTTTGGGCAAGTCAAAGTTGGATATTGCCCTTGAGACATTTTGCTGGGGCTGATTACACAACCACAGAACCACTGCAGGCCTCGAGGCGCACGACTTTTTGGGAGTGTTGTCGAGTGTGAGACTGGAGTGTTGGGTCTAGATAGTTTGTTTGGTGGTTTGCCTTATCCTGTGGAACCTCTCAGAGATGGCAGTCAGGCGGAGTTCTCACCTGGAATTGAAGCTGTGGGTGCCAGTACTCGGTTCGAGCCCCAGCCTAGTGTGTCTGTTATGTTGGATTTCACTGCCGAGGGCGGGAAGACTCCTAACTCTGCTGGGGAGATGGGAATCTCCTCCCCTGCGTAGGGAGTGAGAAAAACTTGCTTGACAGCCTGGAGGGGATATTTATTCATCCAGGAAATGTATTGCCTGGTGGTGCCGTGATGATGCACTAGGAGGTTACGACTCCTGGTCTGCGCTTTGAGTGTGGCAAGGGTGCAGGATTGTCGCTACTTGGTGACTCTTGTATTTGTGGAGGAGAAGATACAGAAAAAAAGAAGTAGACTGTGCAGTAGACAAAGCAGGAGAGGTGAGAGTAGATGGAGAAATAGTGAAGGTAGAGGAGAGAAAAAGACGACGGAGAAGGAAGAGAAAAGACAAAAGTCACAGAAGAAGCTGGAGCAGCCTTACGTCCTGGATGATAAGAAGTGATATAGATACGAGTCCCTGCAGGAGTAAGTTCATACCACAACGCTGTAGAGATCACAAGTGCTGAGTGAGAGCCAGAGACAGTTCCCGTGGGAGGAGTAGAAGAAAACGCCTGTTTGGGTATGAAGGCCCCAGTTGGGGCCTTGTTCATTCCTTTTCTTATGATGACTGTTTATGCTTATTTTATTGAACTCTTTGTTTTTTTGTTTTTTTTATTTGTGTGACCCCCTTTGAATGTGATATGCATTACTCAGAAACTTTAAAGTGAATAGTCATGTGCAGAGCCGTGAATTTATTTGTTGTACGTGCAAAAAAAAAAAAAAAATCGTAAGCTTAAAACTTACGAACTTTTTCCGTTGGGAAGGGGCATGTTGCGTGTAGGGAGATAGAAAGCAGAGGAAAGAGAAAAATAACGAACAGGAGAGAGAGAGAGAGAGAGAGAGAGAGAGAGAGAGAGAGAGAGAGAGAGAGAGAGAGAGAGAGAGAGAGAGAGAGAGAGAGAGAGAGAGAGAGAGAGAGAGAAAGGGGAGCGTGGGTAGCCAGGGGAGCCGAGAAATTACCGTAAAACGTATTGTTATAGGATGTTGATCTTCCCCACCTGATTTTTCCCATTTCCCTTTGCTTCTTAAACGTTTAACTGCATATGTTATGTGGCAGAGAGATTGTTCTTTCCAAAAGTATAGTTTGTTTTTACCTAGCTCCCAAAAAGAACCCCTATAATTTTCAAAACATAAGTGATCAAATAGAATGAAAGAGCGGTCAGTGAGTGGAGCGGAGGCGAGCGGAAGGAACACTCATCCCCCTGCTCCACCTTCCCCTCCCCCTCTTCCCTCCCATCCGCTTCATGTGCCCGGTGTCATGCCAAATCTCTTCCGGGTCCAAATTTCTCCCGGGTCACGCCGCATGCTCACCATACAGAGGCGACAACATCAAAATATCTCCCAGGTATTTCATATATTTTTTGCGTATTATCAGCTACTTTTTAAAATTTTATGGATAAATCACTATTGCTTCATTGTATATGGATATGTTAGGCTAAGCATGGAGCAACCAAACAAGAATAGTAAGTGATAACAGTACCAAAATTCCCCTGTGTAAGTGTCAAGTCCTCAAGATACAAGACACAAAAGACGGATGCCCTGCCTATTTACCAGAGCTCTCAGTCTCCAAACCCGGTAACAGCTCAGCGTGATTGCCACCTCTCGTATGATCTATAGGGTGAGACGAAACAACAACAAAACGATCAAAACTCAAAAACATTCCTTGCCTCACCCCTGGCATCACCTTCAACCAAGCCAGATGCGTTCTGCACCGGTTCTGCCTACTCTCTGTCAGCCTCGGCACTCTGACTTTAGGGTGAACCAAACTTCGGTTCGCCAACATCGGGATAATCATCTCCGAATTCTCTCCTTAGAGTTCCTCTACTAGTGCCTCTACGTTATTGAAGTAGATCCCATGAGTCACAGACAGCACAAATTTACCTCGCCATCAAACGAGTTACAACATCCACCACCTAAGGATCCCCAGTTTTAACTGGACTACTTGCCTTTTCATACAGATCCCCACTCATCTCCTCATATAGGACGAAGTTTCCAGAGTGAGACTGCATCCAAACTCTTCCACCTGTTAGGTCATTCCCTTGTAGGAAACCCACCCCTGTTACTTGCAGCTCCTCAGCTAGCACCACCCGCGCCTCCATTAGAGGGCATTCAGGCTTCACTTCGGCCGCGGTAAGGCTCTCCACAGCATTAATTCCACTGTGTAACACATCCTTATCAGAAGCCAGACGCCTTCCAGTAATGTTCCTACATGCTGAATGCTGTGTCACAATATCGTGCAATATTGTCACTGGGTATCTAACCCCAACATAAAGCTTTGATTTCCAAACTACACTCCTATGGCTTTTATCCTTCTCTCTGTAACTTCATCTCAAGTTTCCTTTCTGTCCGTTCTATTGCTGTTGTGGTAGACGGTCACTGTTCTCCTAAATCTATTAACAGTGGTGTTCATCAGGTTTCTGTCCTGTCACCCACTCTCTTCTTATTATTCAATGACCTTCTAAACCAAACTTCTTGTCCTATCTACTCCTACGCTAATGATACCACCCTGCACTTTTCCACGTCCAACCCTTCAGGAAGTAAGGATTTCACGCAGGGAAGCCACAAAACGTCTGACTTCTGATGTTTCTAAAACTTCTGATTGGGGCAGAGCAAACTTGGTATTGTTCATTGCCTCAAAAATTCAATTCCCCCATCTATCAACTCGACATAACCTTCCAGACAACTATCCCCTCTTCAATGACACTCAACTGTCCCCCTCTTATACACTGAACATCCTCGGTCCGTCCTTTACTTATAATCTGAACTGCAAACTTCACATCTCATCTCTAGCTAAAACAGCTTCTATGAAGTTAGGTGTTCTGAGACGTCTCCGCCACTTTTTCTCACCCCCCAGCTGCTAACTCTGTACAAGGGTCCAGTACACTGAGAGAGTGTACAAGGGTCCATATATATATATATATATATATATATATATATATATATATATATATATATATATATATATATATATATATATATATATATATATATATATATATATATATATATATATATTTTTTTTTTTTTTTTTTTTTTTTTTTTTTTATGTAGGAAGGATACTGGCCAAGGGCAACAAAAATCTAATAAAAAAAATGCCCACTGAAATGCCAGTCCCTAAAAGGGTCAAAGCAGTGGTCAAAAATTGGTGGATAAGTGTCTTGAAACCTCCCTCTTGAAGGAATTCAAGTCATAGGAAGGTGGAAATACAGAAGCAGGCAAGGAGTTCCAGAGTTTACCAGAGAAAGGGATGAATGATTGAGAATACTGGTTAACTCTTGCGTTAGAGAGGTGGACAGAATAGGAGTGAGAGAAAGAAGAAAGTCTTGTGCAGCGAGGCCGCGGAAGGAGGGGAGGCATGCAGTTAGCAAGATCAGAAGAGCAGTTAGCATGAAAATAGCGGTAGAAGACAGCTAGAGATGCAACATTGCGGCGGTGAGAGAGAGGCTGAAGACAGTCAGTTAGAGGAGAGGAGTTGATGAGACGAAAAGCTTTTGATTCCACCCTGTCTAGAACAGCAGTATGAGTGGAACCCCCCCAGACATGTGAAGCATACTCCATACATGGACGGATAAGGCCCTTGTACAGAGTTAGCAGCTGCGGGGGTGAGAAAAACTGGCGGAGACGTCTCAGAACACCTAACTTCATGGAAGCTGTTTTAGCTAGAGATGAGATGTGAAGTTTCCAGTTCAGATTATAAGTAAAGGACAGACCGAGGATGTTCAGTGTAGAAGAGGGGGATAGTTGAGTGTCATTGAAGAAGAGGGGATAGTTGTCTGGAAGATTGTGTCGAGTTGATAGATGGAGGAATTGAGTTTTTGAGGCATTGAACAATACCAAGTTTGCTCTGCCCCAATCAGAAATTTTAGAAAGATCAGAAGTCAGGCGTTCTGTGGCTTCCCTGCGTGATATGTTTACCTCCTGAAGGGTTGGACGTCTATGAAAAGACGTGGAAAAGTGCAGGGTGGTATCATCAGCATAGGAGTGGATAGGACAAGAAGTTTGTTTTAGAAGATCATTAATGAATAATAAGAAGAGAGTGGGTGACAGGACAGAACCCTGAGGAACACCACTGTTAATAGATTTAGGAGAAGAACAGTGACCGTCTACCACAGCAGCAATAGAATGGTCAGAAAGGAAACTTGAGATGAAGTTACAGAAAGAAGGATAGAAACCGTAGGAGGGTAGTTTGGAAATCAAAGCTTTGTGCCAGACTCTATCAAAGGCTTTTGATATGTCCAAGGCAACAGCAAAAGTTTCACCAAAGTCTCTAAAAGAGGATGACCAAGACTCAGTAAGGAAAGCCAGAAGATCACCAGTCGAGCGGCCTTGACGGAACCCATACTGGCGATCAGATAGAAGGTTGTGAAGTGATAGATGTTTAAGAATCTTCCTGTTGAGGATAGATTCAAAAACTTTAGATAAGCAGGAAATTAAAGCAATAGGACGGTAGTTTGAGGGATTAGAGCGGTCACCCTTTTTAGGAACAGGTTGAATGTAGGCAAACTTCCAGCAAGAAGGAAAGGTAGATGTTGACAGACAGAGCTGAAAGAGTTTGACTAGGCAAGGTGCAAGCACGGAGGCACAGTTTCGGAGAACAATAGGAGGGACCCCATCAGGTCCATAAGCCTTCTGAGGGTTTAGGCCAGCGAGGGCATGGAAAACATCATTACGAAGAATTTTAATACGAGGCATGAAGTAGTCAGAGGATGGAGGAGAGGGAGGAACAAGCCCAGAATCGTCCAAGGTAGAGTTTTTAGCAAAGGTTTGAGCAAAGAGTTCAGCTTTAGAAATAGATGTGATAGCAGTGGTGCCATCTGGTTGAAGTAGAGGAGGGAAAGAAGAAGAAGCAAAGTTATTGGAGATATTTTTGGCTAGATGCCAGAAATCACGAGGGGAGTTAGATCTTGAAAGGTTTTGACATTTTCTGTTAATGAAGGAGTTTTTGGCTAGTTGGAGAACAGACTTGGCATGGTTCCGGGCAGAAATATAAAGTGCATGAGATTCTGGTGAAGGAAGGCTTAAGTACCTTTTGTGGGCCACCTCTCTATCATGTATAGCACGAGAACAAGCTGTGTTAAACCAAGGTTTAGAAGGTTTAGGACGAGAAAAAGAGTGAGGAATGTACGCCTCCATGCCAGACACTATCACCTCTGTTATGCGCTCAGCACACAAAGACGGGTCTCTGACACGGAAGCAGTAGTCATTCCAAGGAAAATCAGCAAAATACCGCCTCAGGTCCCCCCAACTAGCAGAGGCAAAACGCCAGAGGCACCTTCGCTTAGGGGGATCCTGAGGAGGGATTGGAGTGATAGGACAAGATAAAGATATGAGATTGTGATCGGAGGAGCCCAACGGAGAAGAAAGGGTGACAGCATAAGCAGAAGGATTAGAGGTCAGGAAAAGGTCAAGAATGTTGGGCGTATCTCCAAGACGGTCAGGAATACGAGTAGGGTGTTGCACCAATTGCTCTAGGTCATGGAGGATAGCAAAGTTGTAGGCTAGTTCACCAGGATGGTCAGTGAAGGGAAAGGAAAGCCAAAGCTGGTGGTGAACATTGAAGTCTCCAAGAATGGAGATCTCTGCAAAAGGGAAGAGGGTCAGAATGTGATCCACTTTGGAAGTTAAGTAGTCAAAGAATTTCTTATAGTCAGAGGAGTTAGGAGAGAGGTATACAGCACAGATAAATTTAGTATGAGAATGACTCTGTAGTCGTAGCCAGATGGTGGAAAACTCGGAAGATTCAAGAGCGTGGGCACGAGAGCAGGTTAAGTCATTGCGCACATAAACGCAGCATCCAGCTTTGGATCGAAAATGAGGATAGAGAAAGTAGGAGGGAACAGAAAAGGGGCTACTGTCAGTTGCCTCAGACACCTGAGTTTCAGTGAGGAAAAGAAGATGAGGTTTAGAAGAGGAGAGGTGGTGTTCTACAGATTGAAAATTAGATCTTAGACCGCGAATGTTGCAGAAGTTAATGAAGAAAAAGTTGAGGGGGGTGTCAAGACACTTAGGGTCGTCGACGGAAAGGCAGTCCGACCTGGGGACATTTATGGTCCCCTCCCCAGATGGGGACTCCGAGGCTGGTGTAGGAGTCGCCATGATTTTAAAATTTTTGGAGTGAAGGGTGTGTGTGTTATTAGGTGCTTGTAGTTTTGTGTGGAGGAAGAGAGTTGTCTTTAGAGGGCAGGCTGTGACTACCCCCTTGTGTTGTGAGACACAAAGGGAAACGTTCAGTGAGGTCACAGCTGGGTTTAATGATAAGTTCACAGCACCCCCTGAACAGTGCTTTAGACCTCACTGGGAGTAATTATATATATATGTGTGTGTGTGTGTGTGTGTGTGTGTGTGTGTGTGTGTGTGTGTGATTCAGAAAGTGCATTGCAATAAATAAAAAAAAATAAATGGCTTAATTTCGAAGTGACTGGAAGGAAGGATACAATGAATTAAAGAATAATACTCAGCTAACATTTTGCTTGCGTGGCCTGCCACATCTTTGTCTGTCCTCCACATGTCCTTCGTTCCTCCACCGGCTGATCCATCGGCAGACAGTGGTGACACTGGTGCCGGTATTTTGTGCTATGGCGCGGGCTGACATGCCTCCCACCCACATCCACACGAACCTTGACCTTAATGATGTGCTGGTGGCACGGCGCGTTATCATTGGTCGTAAAAGTATTTGGTCCTGTGATTAATTTGTGAATGTCCATAGTTAGTCATATATTTTTGAAATTAATCATTTAATTTTAAAGGAAATTATGACAACAATAAATAAAATAAAGTAATAGGAAAACACTAGAAAGTTTTTCTTTTTGTCATCATGTATTTGTTTAAGGACAGTATTGAAATCCTAGAAAAAATAAATAATATATATATATATATATATATATATATATATATATATATATATATATATATATATATATATATATATATATATATATATATATATATATATATATATATATATATATATATATATATATATATATATATATATATATATATATATATATATATATATATATATATATATATATATATATATATATATATATATATATATATATATATATATATATATATATATATATATATATATATATATATATAGGAGTACATAGATACACCATTAGAAGTTCGAGGTAGGTTCCAGTAATGCGGTTTACACCTCTTTGGGTACTGCCACGGTCTCGGTCATTCGGCTGACTGGACGCCTACCTAAAACACCACACACTCACGCCTGCAATGGTTTTCCTTTATTGTGATTTAAGCACCACCTGGCGTTTGGGTAAGCACTTTGTATTATGATGGTGTTGTGATTATGATGTATTGTGATTATGATATATTTATTTAGTATTAACTTTGATGAACATGTAAGTGTATGTGATTACAGTTAAAAGTATTCGGGTGATTTTGTGAATTATTGTGAATGTACCTTGTTGGTGATATTTGATAGAAACATGATTTTCTATGGAGTTGAATTAGTATAACATTTCCAGACCATGTTTATATTATAACTTGTGATGTGTCCGCTAAATTCGTGTAGGATTTCGTATTCACTTAATTGGTTGTTGGCAGGCCTCTGTTGTATACTTGCTGTGACCGTGTCTGGGGAATCTAACTGCGCCTGTGAACAGCGCCCGCAAATAAACTCACGGCACCTGCCTGGAAGTTTCTGTACCGATCCCCGCTCTACAAGTGGTGACCCCGGAGTGACCAGACGTAACGTGATCATTGTGGAGCAGGGACGGCCTACGGACTGTGGTGATTGGTGGCAGACTATAACTACACAGTGACTATATGCTGGTCGTCCAGGTACTCTATTATTTTACTTTTGCCCTGTTTGGAATCTATGCCTTTGGAACTATGCCGAACCAGGACGAGGGTTCGCTACTTACATCTAGTGCGTCGCAGGATAGTGTTTTTTCCGTGACCGCAGGTGTTGCCGTCAAACCACCACCCTTTGATGAGACTTCAGTAACACGCTGGTTTACAATAATTGAATCACAGTTTGTTCTTGCCAAGACCACTGTTTCTAATACTAAATTTCACCATATATTATCAAATTTGCCACTTAGAGTAATCGATCAATTGAGTGATGAAGTCATCAATTCTTCAGACTATGGTGAATTAAAGCAATCTTTGATATCTCTTTTCACCAGGTCAAAACCTGAACTTTTTGACTCTCTTGTTAATCAAAATAACATAATGTGTGACAGACCTTCCACGTATTTGAGAGAGTTGCGTAAAATAGCTGCTCAACTAGGGGTGGATGATTCCTTTATAAAGTTAAAATTTTTGAAAGCATTACTTAGTACCACCAGACCTCTCCTAGTGACATATGAGGAGAGCTCTACACTAGAGGGACTGGCTCGTGTAGCTGAGACATTATTGGCCTATGGCTCAAGTAATGCGAGTGTAAACAACAGCGCTAATGTTTCCATGGTCGAAGGTGGACAAGGGTCCAGGCCTGCGAGCCGGAACAGAGATAATGGTAATAGAGGCCCAAATTTCACTTCAGCTTGTCAGGATAATGTATTTTCTAGAACTTGTGCTCCCATTGGAGTGCTCGCCTTTCATGAAGGTCAGCGTCCTCATGTGTGCAGGTACCATCTGTATTATGGTAACAGGGCAAAATCATGTAAACGATGGTGTATACTTTCTTCTACAGCTTCTAATATTTTGCCAGATTCTCGCACCAACTCTCGTTCTTCTTCCCCCGCTCGCGTATTCCACCAGGCGGGAAAATAGTAGGGCAGTCCGTAGAAATATCAGTTGCGACCGTCGGACTGCCACTTAGAGTAAGTGCCACAATCGGTTGCAAGAATTACCAATTTTTGATACATACTGGTTCATCACTTTTGCTGCTTCCTAATGAATCAGAACTTACTCCATTCCTCAGGCCAACTGCTGTTACTCTTACTAATGCTTCAGGTAAACCCATACGTTGTTATGGTGAAGTTGATGTAGACCTTAGGATACGATGTATTAGGCGTTCTTTCCCTTGGTCTTTCGTCATTGCTGACGTTATACATCCAATTTTGGGAACCGATTTTCTTGCAGCTAACTCACTAATGGTAGACTGTAAAAACCAGTCGCTAATAGACTCCTCTACCCAATGTAAGATTCCTCTTGAAGTTTCTTATTCTCCTATTTCTTCATAGTTGGTTAATTATAATGGGGTAGACTCAAAAGCTGTTGAACTTCTTTCTCAGTTTCCGGTTCTCACTTCACCTTTGCAGTTGTCAGCTACTACACCTCCTGTGGAAACTATACACCATCGTATTGATACAGGTGACTCGCCTCCTATACATTTCAAAGCAAGACCTTTGACAGGTGAGAAGCTCAAAGCTGCTAAAGATGAATTTCGGTTTTTGCTTAATGCCGGAATCATTCGGCGCTCTAACGCTCCTTGGGTGTCTCCTCTGCACCTCGTGCCTAAGAAGGAGCCCGGTGCTTGGAGACCTTGTGGTGACTATCGCGGACTCAATAACGTAACTGTGAATGATAAATATCCCATACCACATTTGCGCTGTCTCACCATGTCACTTAAGGGTAAGACCATATTTTCAAAGATCGATTTACAGCGTGCATACATACAGATCCCTGTGGCCAAAGATGATGTACCTAAGACTGCAGTATGCACACCGTTTGGTCTGTTTGAATTTTTGTATATGCCCTTTGGTCTAAAAAACGCAGGTTCCACTTTTCAGCGCTTCATTGACACCATATTGGTTAATGTTAAGAACACTTTCACCTACTTGGATAACATCTTAGTAGCTAGTACAACTCTTGAAGAACACATTGCTGATGTTAAGACTGTTCTTTCTACTTTAGCAAAACACAACTTAAGACTATCTATAGATAAATGTGAATTTTTCAAGTCCTCGCATACCTTCCTTGGCTATGAGGTCAGTGCTCATGGAATTAGACCACCTCAAAACCGCGTCACTGCAATTTCAGAGTTTCCTTTACCTCAAACTTCAACTGCATTGCGCCGTTTTATGGGGATCCTAAATTTCTTTACACCAATGATCCCTAATTTTGCCGATGTTGCTTATTCATTGACAGAACTCTTACGGCATAATCCATCTTCTAAATCTCTCTCATGGACAGATGTTGCAAGGGACTCCCTCAACAATTTGAAGCAAGCCCTAGTCACTTGTCCTACCCTCGCCTATCCCTCTCAGAAGGCAACTGATTACCTGCTTGTGACTGACAGCTCGAGCTTCGCAGTTGGCGCAGCTCTATACCAGATTATAGATGACACGCCTACGCCTCTAGGATTTTAGGATCTTGCTCTATGGTGCGACACATCTACCAACGCACCAAGACCGTTTGTTCCTTCTTCTCTTAGGATAAATGTCATTCATTCATTACACGATCCATCTCATCCTGGTATTAAAACCACTGCTAAAATAATTAAACAACGTTATTTCTGGCCTTGTATGGTCAAAGATATAAAGGAGTTTGTAAAAAAATGTCTTAAATGTCAACAAGCTAAAACACACAGACACACAATATCACCAGTTTCTCCTATTTCTACTCCTACTGATCGCTTCCAGACTGTTCATATAGATATTGTTGGACCATTGCCTCCTGCTACTCTTCCTAACTACCCATATCCTCTCCCATACAGTTACCTTCTCACTTGCATTGACAGAGCGACAAGATGGACGGAAGCTATACCTGTAATAGACACCACCGCGAGCTCCGTCGCTATCGCATTCGTGGCTGGTTGGATTTCTCGTTTTGGAGTACCGCTACAGGTAGTGACAGACAGAGGTGCTCAATTTGAAAGTGAGTTGTTTTCCGAGCTTTCCTCAATTATTGGCTTCCATCACATGCGAACAACTGCTTACCATCCTCAAGCGAACGGTATCATTGAACGCCATCACCGCTCTCTATAATCAGCGATACGTGCTAGACAAGAGAACTGGTTTTATGCTTTGCCCATAGTCTTACTTGGATATCGCTTGACACCTAATATGACCAGTTACTCGCCATTCACTGCTGTCACAGGAACTCATATGTTGTGTCCTTCTGCAATTATCACTAAAGACTCGCCAGTATCAACAAACAAAGATACTATACACCGCTTGATTAAAGAAAGGCAGGCCATTGATTTTTATAACGTTTTATCAGGTGAATGTCACTCCTCATCTAAACCATATGTTCCTAACGTTCTGTTTTCATGTTGAAAGGTCTGGGTGCCGATTGACAGAGTTCGCAAAAGTTTAGAAGCTCCTTATTCCGGACCTTATGAAGTAATACAACGTGACCCGAAATATTTCATCCTCAGACTTCCTCAGGGTGACACGTCTGTATCTATTGGCCGTTTGAAGCCAGCTTATATACCAATCACCAGACAAGCACCATCTAATGATAGAGATGACCTGACTACGTCTACCTTAGACTCTAATTCATCTCCTTTGCCTGATATCTCTGCTTCTACACCTTCCCCTTCTGCTCATTTCCAGTCTGATCTTCCTCGCCATACCATGCCTAACTTCCCTCGTACAACTCGTTCAGGGAGGACAGTGCATTTCAATCAACACCCTCACTATTTATATTACTAGGTGAACTCCGTTCTTGAGGGGGGAGTATTGTAGAAGTACATAGATACACCATTAGAAGTTCGAGGTAGGTTCCAGTAATGCGGTTTACACCTCTTTGGGTGCTGCCACGGTCTCGGTCATTCGGCTGACTGGACGCCTACCTAAAACACCACAGACTCACGCTTGCAATGGTTTTCCTTTATTGTGATTTAAGCACCACCTGGAGTTTGGGTAAGCACTTTGTATTATGATGGTATTGTGATTATGATGTATTGTGATTATGATATATTTATTTAGTATTAACTTTGATGAACATATAAGTGTATGTGATTACAGTTAAAAGTATTTGGGTGATTTTGTGAATTATTGTGAATGTACCTTGTTGGTGATATTTGATAGAAACATGATTTTCTATGGAGTTGAATTAGTATAACATTTCCAGACCATGTTTATATTATAACTTGTGATGTGTCCGCTAAATTCGTGTAGGATTTCGTATTCACTTAATTGGTTGTTGGCAGGCCTCTGTTGTATACTTGCTGTGACCGTGTCTGGGGAATCTAACTGCGCCTGTGAACAGCGCCCACAAATAAACTCACGGCACCTGTCTGGAAGTTTCTGTACCGATCCCCGCTCTACATATATATACATGTATCTCTCTCTCTCTCTCTCTCTCTCTCTCTCTCTCTCTCTCTCTCTCTCTCTCTCTCTCTCTCTCTCTCTCTCTCTCTCTCTCTCTCTCTATATATATATATATATATATATATATATATATATATATATATATATATATATATATATATATTCTCGTCTTGCCTCTTGTGAGTCATGTGTACCACTACTTAAAGCGCAATTGTTTGTAACCTCTGATTTTGTACTTCAGAGCGATGGTCTTTTAGGACTTGATTCGCTTCTGACTCATGATACAGATGTTTTTCTTTTTTTTTCCGCAATTGGATGCTATTTCCTATAAGAATAATCTTATCTCTGCGATGGACATTCTAACTACTGTTCTCACTTCCCAGCATTCACGATCTGCAGATCACAGTTCTTTATTGCCTGATTTTACGCAGTCGAAATGTTCAGTCTCTGCTGTGGGGATTATCGTGTTGGCCTTATGAGTGCTGTTCGCCTTTCCGTTCGCGTGGCAAATACGGTTATTGACTCTGCCAGATTCTTTTCGCGTTCGTAGACTGGCTCTTGAAAGTACTTTTTCTTGCGTTCGTGATGGTCATATAACTGGTGCCTTAGTGACTAATCTAACTGGTGCCCTGATTTCTGTCAAGAGTGGCATACTTCTTTGTTCTTTAACCTGCGACAGTAGACCCTCCACACCTTATTTCTTCTATTTCCCTAAACACAGATTTTTCTCATGACACTGATGATCTCATTTTTTAGCTTTCGACTCATGTTATGATGTTGAACTTCCTGTCAACAAAATTTTTCCTCACAAGAAACCACTTGTTGTCATTGACCGTTTTTTTTTTTTTTTTAGAAAAAAAAAAAAAAATGATGCACGTCCTTATTTTCTGCCTTCTTATCATATGCCTCACTATCAACGCGCAGATGTTCATGATTTAGTTGGTGGAATACTGAAAGAAAGATATTATTCAAGAATCACATTTTCTGGAATTCACCACTACTCTCGGTTACAAAGAACGGCGGTTCTTATCGTGCTGTAATTGATTTACGCAAAGTTAACTTTGTGACCGTCTCTGACTATAACCCTCTTCCTGTTTTAGGTGAACTTTTGCAATCCATTGAGAAAGATGACATTGTGCTCACGACTCTTGGCCTGAAATCAGGTTTTTGGCAGATTCTTTTGGACTCCAATTCTCGTGAGATTACTGCCTTTTCTACGCCATTAGGACATCATGAATGGCTCCGTGCCTGACTTGACAGCAATCTGGTAACAGTCTTTTAAAGGTCTTATTGGTGATTGTTTGTTTTATACCGTGATGATTTGATCTTAATGTCTCACGATCTTGAATCTCACTTTGATAAGCTTGAACTTATTTGGCAAGGGTCTAAATGTAAATTACTTAATCAACCATTGAGTTTTTAGGTCATGTAGGCATTCACACTATTAAAGCCAAGGTTCGACCTTTTCTATCCCGATGTCAGTAAATCATGTGCGCTCTTTCCTTGGTCTCACAGATAATGAATTTAACCCAACGATCAAGTATTTGCCCAGCAAAGGAAATGTGGCTACAGACGCTCTCTCATGAAATGTTGTTGTTGCTATTGTATCAGAGATTACTAAATTCTTACACGAGGAACTTTTTGATGCCCAGCGTCAAGACCCACGAAAGTCTTGCTGATTGTATTTTATGTCGAACTGTGCCAGTTCATGAGAAAACAGTGATGCAACTTGTCGTTCCCACTTCTTTAGTTCGTTCAGTGCTTCAGATCATTCATGGCGCTCCCTAGTTCGGCTATTCAGGACATGGCAAATTTTTATGACTCCTATGCGTAATTACTGGCCTACGATGAACCTTGATATCACGAATCATGTAGTGCAGTGTGTTTCCTATGCACAAACTAAAGGGAACACTCACACAGATCCTATGCTAGAATACCCTAAACCTACACCTTCTGCGAAGCAGCTGCAGGAGGTCCATTGCAACCTTATATTTATTTATTTATTTATTTTATTTTATTTATTTATTTTTATTTTTTTATGGCCACAGTTTCCAGCTCTTTCAACAAGCTGCCGCACCTGGACTTCCTTCACTGACCCACCTCTTACATGGACTCAGTGGATGGTTCACCGACTAGTTTAGAGGATCCCTTGTGACTCATGCACCCTATTCATGATGGTTGCAACTCCACATCACACTAAGTGGAGATCGCCAAACTGTTTTACCGAACTACAGACAAGGAAATACTCCAATAACACTAAATATCCACAGCTGCGGAAGAATCAACACCCACGTATTGGGATAAAAAAACAGCCAACAAACAATAACATGTATATGGTCGACGTATAATACCCCATTGCGATTTCGCCCTCCGTGACATCCTTCCACTGCCCAACAGAATGTTACAGACTCAAACCGAGTAGTATCATTTACTGCCTCCTGGGAGACAGTCCTTGTTAGTAGCATTTAAGACAAACAGGATCACTAGCCTACAACTTTGCTATCCTCCATGACCTAGAGCAATTGGTGCAACACCCTACTCATATTCCTGACCGTCCTGGAGATACTCACAACATTCTTGACCTTTTCCTGACCTGTAATCCTTCTGCTTATGCTGTCACCCTTTCTTTTCCGTTGGGCTCCTCCGATCACGATCTCATATCTTTATCTTGTCCTATCGCTCCAATCCCTCCTCAGGATCCCCCTAAGCGAAGGTGCCTCTGGCGTTTTGCCTCTGTTAGTTGGGGGGACCTGAGGAGGTATTTTGCTGGTTTTCCTTGGAATGACTACTGCTTCCGTATCAGAGACCCGTCTTTGTGTGCTGAGCGCATAACAGAGGTGATAGTGTCTGGCATGGAAGCGTACATTCCTCACTCTTTTTCTCGTCCTAAACCTTCTAAACATTGGTTTAACACAGCTTGCTATACATGATAGAAAGGTGACCCACAAAAGGTACTTCAGCCTTCCATTACCAGAATCTCATGCACTTTATATTTCTGCCCGGAACCATGTCAAGTCTGTTCTCCAACTAGCCAAAAACTCCTTCATTAACATAAAATGTCAAAACCTTTCAAGATCTAACTTCCCTCGTGATTTCTGGCATCTAGCCAAAAATATTTCCAATAACTTTGCTTCTTCTTCTTTCCCTCCTCTATTTCAACCAGATGGCACCACTGCTATCACATCTATTTCTAAAGCAGAACTCTTCAATCAAACCTTTGCTAAAAACTCTACCTTGGACAATTCTGGGCTTGTTCCTCCCTCTCCTCCACCCTCTGACTACTTCATGCCACGTATTAAAATTCTTCGCAATGATGTTTTCCATGCCCTCGCTGGCCTAAACCCTCGGAAGGCTTATGGACCTAATGGGGTCCCTCCTATTGTTCTCCGAAACTGTGCCTCCATGCTTGCACCTTGCCTAGTCAAACTCTTTCAGCTCTGTCTGTCAACATCTACCTTTCCTTCTTGCTGGAAGTTTGCCTACATTCAACCTGTTCCTAAAGAGGGTGACCGTTCTAATCCCTCAAACTACCGTCCTATTGCTTTAATTTCCTGCCTATCTAATTTTTTTTTTAATCTATCCTCAATAGGAAGATTCTTAAACATCTATCACTTAACAACCTTCTATCTGATCGCCAATATTGGTTCTGTCAAGGCCGCTCTACTGATGATCTTCTGGCATTCCTTACTGAGTCTTGGTCATCCTCTTTTAGAGATTTTGGTGAAACTTTTGCTGTTGCCTTGGACATATCAAAAGCTTTTGATAGAGTGTGGCACAAAGCTTTGATTTCCAAACTACCTTTCTACGGTTTCCATCCTTCTCTCTGTAACTTCATCTCAAGTTTCCTTTCTGACCGTTCTATTGCTGCTGTGCTAGACGGTCACTATTCTTCTCCTAAATCTATTAACAGTGGTGTTCCTCAGGGTTCTCTCCTGTTACCCACTCTCTTCTTATTATTCATTAATGATCTTCTAAACCAAACTTCTTGTCCTATCCACTCCTACGGTGATGATATCACCCTGCACTTTTCCACGTCTTTTCATAGACGTCCAACCCTTCAGGAGATAAACATATCACGCAGGGAAGCCACAGAACGCTTGACTTCTGATCTTTCTAAAATCTCTGATTGGGGCAGAGCAAACTTGGTATTCTTCATTGCCTCAAAAACTCAATTCCTCCATCTATCAACTCGACACAACCTTCCAGACAACTATCCCCTCTTCTTCAATGACACTCAACTGCCCCCCTCTTCTACACTGAACATCCTCGGTCTGTCCTTTACTTATAATCTGAACTGGAAACTTCACATCTCATCTCTAGCTAAAACAGCTTCTATGATGTTAGGTGTTCTGAGACGTCTCCGCTAGTTTTTCTCACCCCCCCCCCCAGCTGCTAACTCTGTACAAGGGCCTTATCCGTCCATGTATGGAGTATGCTTCACATGTCTGGGGAGGTTCCACTCATACTGCTCTTCTAGACAGGGTGGAATCAAAAGCTTTTCGTCTCATCAACTCCTCTCCTCTAACTGACTGTCTTCAGTCTCTCTCTCACCGCCGCAATGTTGCATCTCTAGCTGTCTTCTACCGCTATTTTCATGCTAACTGCTCTTCTGATCTTGCTAACTGAATGGTTCCCCTCCTTCCGCGGCCTCACTACACAAGACTTTCTTCTTTCTCTCACCCTATTCTGTCCACCTCTCTAACGCAAGAGTTAACCAGTATTCTCAATCATTCATCCCTTTCTCTGGTAAACTCTGGAACTCCCTGCCTGCTTCTGTATTTCCACCTTCCTATGACTTGAATTCCTTCAAGAGGGAGGTTTCAAGACACTTATTCATGAATTTTTGACCACTGCTTTGACCCTTTTATGGGACTGGCATTTCAGTGGGCATTTTTTTAATTAATTTTTTGTTGCCCTTGGCCAGTGTCCTTCCTACATAAAAAAAAAAAAAAACAAGAGACACCAGAAATGACAGCAAAAAGAGTGCCCACAAACTCACAGGAGAGTCATTCACTGCTCACTGCATCAGCTCAACCTGTAGTAAGTCACTTCCCTAGTATAGTGTGTAATTCATAACTACCCTTTTTGGCAGACTATCATGGAGACTTGTAGTCTATAGAAGTAGGCCGGGGCGTATGGACTAGTGACGGTACGGTAGTGACTCACTTATCCCCCATAAAGCAACTGAGCTGGCTATCTAGTATCTCACCCCGGTCTCTGTTAAATGTTAGAGAACATGTCTGTACGTCTGCTCCTTTCAAATAGTGACTGCATGGGAAAGCGCTCCAACCATCTTTCCGCGCTTGTGCTATGGGATTGGGGTACGAATAAAGAAGGGGGAGGGGGTTCGACACACACACACACACACACACACATACAGACACGCGCCCATACCTGCTACCCGCGCGGTTTCTACTTAACTAAACCATTTTACTTTCAAAAACTCTACTGACTTAACAAAGGAGTTAGATGAGCATTGATTGCTTCTTTGTCAAGGGCAACTTTTCTACTAAATATTGGGTGAGTCTCAAGTTAAATGGATAAAGGGGAATTAAATTCAAGTGGAGAATGTCCTAAACCATTCGGTTAATTTTTTTCTCATCAAACTTTGGTATCAACTTCAGGCTCCTCACCATTTGGCTTTCTATTGTATCTTCATTAACTCTTTCTCTCCTCAAACCATGAGGTGAATTAACTTCAATTTAAGTGGTCTCCTACTCAAATATCCTATTCTTCTCAGCCTCCTCCCTCTCTTATCTTCCTTTTCTGCTTCTAGCACCTTTAGTTCTTTCTCCTTCTCGGTCTCAAGACTCAAGCTTCCCTCTCGGCTTTAAGCCTCCTGGCTTCTCTAGTCTCCTCAGTCTTAAATCTCCTTTCCTCAGCTTCTAATTCAATGTTTTTTAATTTTCTTTCCCTCTCGGCCTCAGGATCCATTCCCTTTATTTCCAACTTGAATCTCATCTACTCGGACATGCCTTCGAGCTGGGAGAAGCCACCAACGCTGCGGGCAGAGCTAACATGTCCGTGGACGCTGTGTGTGGGACTAGTTGTCCTCATACCAAATCGGGCCAAATCTACACTGCCGCTCCCAGGAGAGGCAGGGGACTCAGGTCGCGAGTCACCCCAGCTACCAGCCCTGGACTGCATGGTTTACACTAAATGTGTCCACACATAAGTCAATGAAACAAACAACAAACTGTTTTACCCACGTAGCGACGAAGCTCCCAGCTATTCGGCAAGATCACCAATTTCTGTTACGACCACAATTCCCAGCTCCTTCACCAAGCTGCCGCACCTGCACTAGCTTCACTGAGCCACCTCTTACATGCACTCAGTTCAGGGTTCATAGATGGGTGTACAGGGTCCCTTGTGACTCCTGCATCCTATTCATGATGGCCGTAACTCACAGGTACAGACGTTACTCACAGTAAGTGGAGATCGCCAGACTGTTTTACCGACCCACAGACAAGGAAATACTCCAACAACACTTACATTTACAGCTGCAGAAAAATCGACACCCATATCTAGAAAAGAACAGTTAACATATAATAACACATATACGGTCAAGGTATAATAGCTCGTTAGGCTTCTTCCCACCATGACATCCTCCCTCTGCCCAACAGAGTGTTATAGCCTCAAGCCAAGTAGTATTGTTTACAACCTCCTAGGTGACAGACCTTGTCAGGATCTGAGGAGGGAGTAAATTTTACTATGAGGCTAATTATTTAGATCCTCTGCGTCTAAACTGCATCAGGCTGTAGTAGCATTTAAGACAAACAGGGTTACTAGCAAGAGACTCTAGAAACTACAACAAAAAAGAGTGCTCACAAACACACAGGAGGGTCAGTCACCGTTCACTGCGCCAAGTCAACCTTTTCAAATGTCACACAAGTGAAGAGTCACTTCCCTAGGTATAGAGTGTAATTCACAACTACCCTTACTGGCAAACTACTATGGAGACTACTAGTCTCCATATTAGTCATAGCTAACCTGGCTATCTAGTATCATAGCCAGGATGTATTGCCGGTAGTGACGCACTTATCCCCCTTAAGGCAACTGACCCGGCCATCTAGTCTCCTGCTCCAGTCTCCATTAAATGTTAGAGCATGTCTCAGTACATCTGCTCTTTCCAACTGCTTCCTAGTGACTATGTGGGAAAGCAAGCGCTCCAACCATTTTCTTTCGCTGCTGCTAAGGGGAGGGGGTACAAGGGAAGAAGGGGGAGTGTGACACACAGACATATAGACACGCACCCACTCCCACCCCCTGTGCAGTATTTACTTGAATAAAACATTATACTTTCAAAAAGTCTACTAACTAACTAAACAAAGGGGGCTAGATGAATACTGATAGTTTCTTTGTCAAGAGCAACTCTTCTACTAAATATTGAGCGAGTCATAAATTAAGTGCATAAAGGGAAGGAAATTTAAGTGAGCAAAATGAGCAATTCCGCAGATAAATATATTAGAAGTTTCTGGTTGAGTATTTAATTGACATATATATATATATATATATATATATATATATATATATATATATATATATATATATATATATATATATATATATATATATATATATATATATATATATATATATATATATATATATATATATATATATATATATATATATATATATATATATATATATATATATATATATATATATATATATATATATATATATATATATATATATATATATATATATATATATATATATATATATATATATATATATATATATATATATATATATATATATATATATATATATATATATATATATATATATATATATATATATATATATATATATATATATATATATATATATATATATATATATATATATATATATATACATGACAATTTCTCCAAAGAAACAAATAAAAATATGCAAATCCCTGTGAGAGCAAAGAAGCATCAAGAGGCAGCAATCATTTTCAAGGTGCATTCTGTTACATATGTGGTCAATTCATTAAGTCAAGAGCAAAGAAGTTCTCTGTGACAGCATCTGAAAAAATGGTGAAATTTATCTATTTTGGAAAAAAAAAATTGAAAGCCACAATAGCAAAGTTTGACAGGAATAATGGACATTTTTTTTATTTTCAATGAAATTAGTTGGAGAACAACGCTTGCTTGTCAAAGACAAAAATCGTGTTATATAGTGATATTTCAAGCAATTCTAAGTCGAAAATATTTTATGCACATATAATGTGTTTTCCTTTATTTTGCGAGGAATTAGGGCTTAAGTTGTGTGTTACGGAACCGCTCGCCTGGGCGGGCCTCCACCTCTTTTCTTCCTCTTTCCTCTTCGTCATAGTTAGGTAATATTATGTATTTCTTGCACTACACTATCAGAAAGGGACTCACTACCGTACTTAAAACACAATATTCTGACAAGTTCATATTTATTTTTACCAACAGTTTTAATATTGCCTATAGAATTTATCTCTAACATCATTTATGAATTTACTTGTTCGAGTTGCAAGACACGATATATTGGAGAAACCAAGAGGAATCTAACACATAAAATCAGTTAACATAAAGGTAATTCAATATGTACACAATTAGCTATTACTGATGAAGCTTAACGGGAAGCCGTTATTGTGAGGAAAAAAAATGTCCCCTGAGGTGTTTTGGCACCCCAATTTTGCTTAAGTGCTCAAAATTCTTAGTTGGGAACTTTTTTTTTTCTACTTCCCATCAAGGGATCCCACACATCAAGCGTGTGTCACAGGTAGTATGGTACAGTTGTGGCTCAGTTTTCCTGGGAGTTAGACGTCTGTTTGGCCTGCTGGGGTGTTCTCGGTGAGTTGCATAGATTGCTAAGATTGCGCAAATGCAGCAGTAAGTGGTGAATCAGTGTGAATGTAATGGTATGTAATGAGCTCATAAATATACTTTTTTTTTCAATTTCAGTCCATGGAAAAAAATGTTTACTTTAGAAAAAAAAAACATGTTTATGTAACAAATGTATTGCTACGTAATAAACTCACATTTTTTTTTTTTTCATTTCAACTCATGAAAATTTTTGTGTTTACTTTTGATAAATAAACCATGCTTATGTTCATGTAACAAATTTATAATAAGTTTCCTATCAATAAATAATTATATTTGATTTGATTTGATTTGAAAGTTCAAGCTTTGATTTGATGTATTTTGTAAGGGAGATTTGCTTATTATGTATTTTTTTTTTATGTTAATATTTATCATATATATTAAAAAAAAAATCATACAAACAAGTGTATCCTGTGGGTATTTTCAAAATAAATGTGATCTGAATCTAGGTTCTTATAATTTTTCCTTAGTTTTATAATTTACTTTATTGTATTATTTTATATTAATATCAACCAGCTACAAGCGATTCAAACTGTTCAACAGCGACTGCAGATATATCCTAAAATAGCAGTATGACTATTTTTGTATTGGGGTGTGTAAATACCCCAAGAGAGTACTCATGTTTGGAAATCCCACAAAGTAACGCAAGGTTCCCTTACACGGCTGCGATCGCTTATGTAATCAAGCATCACCCGTCCCGTGACGCTGTGATCGCTCATGTAATCATGAATTTTCTCGGCTACCGTTTTGAACTTTCGCGGTATTCCTTGGTTCAATACTGTTCTGGGGACTGCTGGCAACTTAGTGACTACATCACGAGGCCATCACATTGTATGACAACGCTATCACATTAGGTTTTGTGAAAAAGTGGGAGATATCTGGCAGTCTATCCTGATCCGCCAGGTAGAAATACACTATGAATATCATAGAAAACGTAACAGGGGAGACTAAATTGTTATATCATTATAGTTTATTACCTGAGAGAGAGAGAGAGAGAGAGAGAGAGAGAGGAGAGAGAGAGAGAGAGAGAGAGAGAGAGAGAGAGAGAGAGAGAGAGAGAGAGAGAGAGAGAGAGAGAAATACACCCTGAGTATCATAGAAAACGTAACAGGGGAGATTAAATTATATAATTATAGTTTATTACTTGAGAGAGAGAGAGAAAGGGAGAGAGAGAGAGAGAGAGAGAGAGAGAGAGAGAGAGAGAGAGAGAGAGAGAGAGAGAGAGAGAGAGAGAGAGAGAGAGAGAGAGAGAGAGAGAGAGAGAGAGAGAGAGAGAGAGAGAGAGAGAGAGAGAGATACACCCCGAATATCTTGGAAAACGTAACAGGGAGACTAAATCATGTTATATCATTATAGTTTATTACCTGAGAGAGAGAGAGAGAGAGAGAGAGAGAGAGAGAGAGAGAGAGAGAGAGAGAGAGAGAGAGAGAGAGAGAGAGAGAGAGAGAGAGAGAGAAAAGAATTACAGAAACAGGTAAGAAAGAACACAAGGGAGAGAGAGAGAGAGAGAGAGAGAGAGAGAGAGAGAGAGAGAGAGAGAGAGAAAGAAAGAATTACAGAAACAGGTAAGAAAGAACACAAGGGAGAGAGAGAGAGAGAGAGAGAGAGAGAGAGAGAGAGAGAGAGAGAGAGAGAGAGAGAGAGAGAGAGAGAGAGAGAGAGAGAGAGAGAGAAAGAATTACAGAAACAGGTAAGAAAGAACACAAGGGAGAGAGAGAGAGAGAGAGAGAGAGAGAGAGAGAGAGAGAGAGAGAGAGAGAGAGAGAGAGAGAGAGAGAGAGAGAGAGAGAGAAAGAATTACAGAAACAGGTAAGAAAGAACACAAGGGAGAGAGAGAGAGAGAGAGAGAGAGAGAGAGAGAGAGAGAGAGAGAGAGAGAGAGAGAGAGAGAGAGAGAAAAGAATTACAGAAACAGGTAAGAAAGAACACAAGGGAGAGATGAGAGAGAGAGAGAGAGAGAGAGAGAGAGAGAGAGAGAGAGAGAGAGCGTGCTCCGGTACCCTCCACATACCAGCACACCAATACGACGATTAAAAGTGACGGATAATAGTGTACAGTGTAGTGACGAAGATTCAGTGCTGTAACAGTGAATAGTGTTGTGAGGCCGCAAGGGTTATTGCGACGATACTCTCCAACAACGTGGTCTCATCTCATCTGCAGTCGGCGCCCCTCCACCTGCCAGCACACCAACACGTGACGTATAAGTGTACAGTGCAGTGAATGAGATACAGTGTTGTGACAGTGTACAGTGCTGTGAGGATATAGGGGTTACTGTGACGAGTCCTGTCTCTGTACCCCTCCCACTACCGTGCCCTCCCTACACAAAGGAAGGAAATCCCCTGGGAAATTAACCCCAAGTTGCACCCACACTCCCTCCTTCCGAAGCAATTAACTCCGGCGCCGAGACCCTGGACTGACCTGACTGACCTGACCGCACCCAACCCATCCCTAGCATCTACCACTGCAGCTGTCATCACTATCACCTGCTGAAACTGCACAGAAATGGCGGATCACAGGCCCATCAAGAGGCGAGACCTTCCCGGGTATTGCCCTCAGAAGTGGTGTGCTGTCTGTGGGAAGGCTGCAGTCAAGAATGCACCTTATGTTAGATGCGAAGGCAGAAATGACTGTCCCAATGTCTGCCACTCATCCTGCCTCGGAGACCATGATGTCTACACATGTGAAGACACACAGGAACTACGGAGGTTATGCAGCATTGAAGACGCTGTAGTTTACCTCCCTCTAGATCCTAATGAAAATGCTCCCACCACGCTTGCCGCCCCCAACGAAAGCGACGATGGTGGCGATGCAGACGCAGACGTAGACGTAGATGTGGACGAGCGGCAGCACTACAGGGAGATGGATAAGGAGGATCTCATCTCTTACACTCTACGCCTACAGAAGGATGTAACAAACAAAAATAAAATAATTCGGTCCCTCACGCTACAAAGGGACTGGATTCTCGAAAAACAGACACACGTGGCTGAACTCCATGAGCTCATGGAGGTCCTCACGGAGTGCAAAAAAGCAGATGCGAGAGTCTCCAGCAGCTCTATTGCGACTACTGCTACTCCCTCCTCTATCCTGAGAACCTGGGAGAAGGCGTGTGCCTCCTCGGACCACTGGAGGCAGTGGTGGCAATCTGGAAGGCCTAAGCCTCTCATAAGAGTAGCGGACGCCCTCGCCACAGCGGCCGCACCCCCCACCACCGCCACCACCACCACAGCCTCAGGTAGCACCAACACCACCATTACCACCAATAACAATAGCAGCAGCAACAGTAACAAAAACACCATCAACAACAACAGTAACAGTAACGACAACAACAGCAACAACAGCAGTAATAGTAGTAGCAGCAGCAGCAACAACAACAGGAGAAACAGCAGCAGTACTACCAGCAGCAACAGTAGTAGTAAGCAGCAGCAGCAGCAGCAGCAGCAGCAGCAGCAGCAGCAGCAGCAGCAGTAGTAACAACAACAACAGCAACAATAATAGCGATGGGAGCAACAACAACAACAAAAACAACAATGGAAGCTGGAAGAAGACCCAGCGACAGCGACGCGGCCAGCGGCGGGCACGAAGTCACCCCAACACACCTGACCGGCGACCTGTCCCTCCTCCTCGCAAGACTCAGACACAGGCATCTGCGTACCCAGTGAGGCACAGGGGAGAGCAAAGGGTCCGATGCGACTACTGCTTCCGCCCCGGCCACACAGCTGAGATGTGCTACAGCCGCGCTGCTGACGAACGCCAGGAACGAAGGCAGGAGAGTATGTTCATGAGGGTTCTGACGGAGGGTTTAGCGCGGCAACAACTTCCTCACCCCCAGCAGCTCTTTCAGGCCCCCCTCCAGCCTTCCTGGCAGCCACAGCCCGGTCACTACCCCAGCTGGAATCTCTCCTCGTGGCAGGGCAGACACTAATGCGTCTCGCCTCACCGCCACACCTCATTCCCAAGCCAACGCGAGGAGGCAAGGGAACAGACGCCCCAGCTGTCACCTGACCGTGGTCTCCGCCAACGTGAGAGGACTCCGCACCAATGTAGGTGACCTTAGCCACAATTTCGTGCTGAGACATAGTGCTGACATTGTCGCAGTAACAGAAACGTGGCTGAGTGACGAGGTGGAGCCGACGTTCGGCAAAATATCAGGCTACTCCCTGTGGGTGAGGATGGACCGAAAAAATAGAACAGGCGGAGGTGTCGCTGCCTGTTTTAAGGACGGCCTCCAAACACAGGAACTTGAGGTAGCCGTGCCACACCTGATGGAGGCACTGTTCTTCAGGGTGGTACTTGCAGATAACAGTGGGCTTCTCCTCTGTGTCATGTACCGCCCCCCGAGACAAGGACGAGCCCCGCTAGACTTCCTGACGGAGGAACTCGACACCCTGCTCCAGCGTCACAAGTGTTCCCATGTGATGATAGTGGGGGACCTGAACTTCCACATGGAGCAGGATGCCTTCAGTAATCTCCTGACTATTCAGGCCCTAACGAACCATGTCACCTTCCCTACACACGAGCGGGGGAGGGCTGCTGGATCCTGTGGTGACAGACCTACCCGAAGCCAGCATCAGCTGCCAGCAGCTAGGACCAGTGGGCAGCTCAGACCACTTTGCTGTGCTGTCTCAGGTCGAGCTGCAAACGGCGAGGGAAGACGCTATCCCGCGTACCGTCTGGCTTTGGAACATGGCGGACTGGCCATCCATGAAGCAAGACATGGAGAACACGGACTGGGAGTCCCTTCTAATGGGAGATGCTGAGACCAAGGCACGCACCCTCACCACCAGGCTCCTTGCCCTCCAACAGCAGCATGTGCCCAGCCAAGTATATCTCTCCAGGCCTGGTGATCCCGCCTGGTTTGGTTTTCGCTGCAGAGCATCTGCCGCGGGCCAAGCCATGCTGCCTGGGTGAGGTACAAGCGACACCCGTCACGCAGGAACAAGACGCTGCACCGGGAGGCGTGTAAGAGGATGACGTCTATCTGCAGATGGGCGAGGGAATCAGCTAAGGGAGGACAGAAGGCGAAAGCTCAGTGGCCCAGGTGTTGGCAACAAGACCTGGTGGAATCTGGTGAAGGAGCAGCAAGGAGCATGTCACCGCGAGACTCTTCCTCCACTCACCAGACCTGACGGATCCACCGCCACGAGCAGTGCAGACAAGGCCACACTCCTCGCCGAGCTTTTCGCCAACAAGATGAAGGTTGACGACTCGGCACGACCTGTACCACAGTGGGCCCCGGAAACTGACTGCACTGTCACCACTGTCTTGGTGACGGCAGAGCAGGTTCGAGCGGCTACTCGGTGCGGTGGATGTGGGTAAAGCCACAGGCCCGGATGACGTCAGCCCACGTCTCCTCAAGCACTGCGCTAGAGAGCTGTCAGCTCCTCTCACCACCGTCTTCACATCTTGCCTGAGGGAAAAGAAGTGGCCCACAGTATGGAAGGAAGCACGTGTGGTACCGGTCCATAAGAAAAACTCAAGGTCTGAGCCCAACAACTACAGACCCATCTCCCTGCTCTCAGTGATGGGCAAGTTGCTGGAGAAAATAGTGGCTGTTGCCATCTGCCAACACCTGAGCGAGAACCACCTCCTCTCAGACAGGCAGTTTGGCTTCAGGCCTAGCAGATCCACCGCAGACCTCCTCCTCATCATCTCCAAGGACTGGCAAGATGCCCTGGAAGAAGGCCTGGACACCCTTGTGGTGGCCCTGGACATTGCTGGGGCTTTTGACAGGGTCTGGCACGCGGGGCTCATTGAAAAGCTTCGCGCCAAGGGTGTCCAAGGTGACCTGCTAATGCTGCTCGAAGATTACCTCCAGGGTAGGACCCTTCAGGTAGTAGTCAACGGGCAGTCATCAAGGCCTTCACCTGTCCGGGCCTCAGTTCCACAAGGCTCTGTCTTGGGCCCAGTCCTATGGAACATATACATCGACGACCTCCTCCGGCAGCTGTCATCTGTGGCAGCATACGCCGACGACTGCACACTCTCCCGCTCCTACTGCCGCCTCGACAGTCAGCGTGCCGTCACTGAGCTGAACAGGCAGCTCGGACTGGTGGAGCAGTGGGGAAAGATGTGGCAGGTAAACTTCGCTCCTGAGAAGACGCAGGCGATGGTCATCTCGCGGTCCCCAGGTGCCTCACACGCAGTCTCAGGACAGCTGCGTTTTGGAGGCAAGAGCCTGCCACTTCAGGATTATATCAAGATCCTGGGCGTGTCTGTGGACCGCGGCCTACGCTTCGATCACCACATCGGTGTCGTCGCCCGCCAGACCTCTCTCCGAGTCTCTGCCCTGCGCAGGATGGCGAACACCCTCGACCCACGGGGCATCCTCACGCTATACAGGGCACAGATACGCCCATGTATGGAGTACGGTGCCCTGTCCTGGATGTCGAGTGCCCCCACCCACATGCAGAAACTGGATGCTGTGCAGCGGCGAGCCCTGCGTCTGGTGGCCACCCATGAGGACCAACAGCACCAACCACCAGTAACGTCACTGGAGCATCGCCGGGACGTGTCGGCGCTAGTGGTGTGCCACAAAACTCAGGTGCAGAGGGTCCCTCACCTTGACCCCCTGAGGCTGCTGCCACACACAGTGCAGAGGTGCACCAGAGCTGCGGCCAGTAGCGACGAGCTAGTGAAGGTGCCTCGATCTCGCTCTAGCCAACACCAGCGTACCTACACAGCCAGGACTTCGCGGCTGTGGAACATGTTCACGGCGGCCACGCCCCAAGTGCAGGACATGTCCACGCACCAGGTGAAGCTGGCAGCCCACAGCTGGCGTAGCACGCACCTGTCCCCACTGGTGCTTTAAATTTTTATTATTTTATTGTATTATTGTATTAGTATATCTTTATGTTAAATATGTATAGTGTTATTCCTGTAAATAATACTATCATAGGCTTCTTAAATAATTCCATACTCAACGTGGAATTTCAAGCCTTTCTGTAAATATTTGTTTAAAAAAAAAAAAAAAAAAAAAAAGAGAGAGAGAGAGAGAGAGAGAGAGAGAGAGAGAGAGAGAGAGAGAGAGAGAGAGAGAGAGAGAAGAATTACAGAAACAAGTAAGAAAGAACACAAGGGGGAGAGAGAGAGAGAGAGAGAGAGAGAGAGAGAGAGAGAGAGAGAGAGAGAGAGAGAGAGAGAGAGAGAGAGAGAGAGAGAGAGAGAGAGAGAGAGAGAGAGAGAGAGAGAGAGAGAGAGAGAGAGAAGAATTACAGAAACAAGTAAGAAAGAACACAAGGGGGAGAGAGAGAGAGAGAGAGAGAGAGAGAGAGAGAGAGAGAGAGAGAGAGAGAGAGAGAGAGAGAGAGAGAGAGAGAGAGAGAGAGAGAGAGAGAGAGAGAGAAGAAAACGGGGCTAGTGTAAGGAGGAATCCACGTGTCAGTCGCTCCATCCGACGTGTCACATTTTTCCCGGGCTTTTGAAAAGGCGGGAAACTTTTAGGGCCGTTCTTTGCTCTAATTATTTTATATACCACTTTGAAACTTCTGTAGTTTCAAATTTTTCTGTAGTTCTTCTGTAGTTAAAATTTTTGCCATCCATGGCATACTATTGGAAGTACATTTTCTCTTTATACAACATTGGTTAAATTAGCTGCACTGTACAAGATTTCAGGAAGTATGAATTGGCAGTTTAAGTGTTAAAAACTCCACCTCATGATCAGAAGCAAAAGGGCAACTTCTCACTACCATACTTAAAACACAATATCACGACACTAAGTTCAAATTTAGTTTTACGAACACGTTTACTATTTCCTCTTTTTTTTTCTTTAATAATAATAAAAAAAACAGTATTCCTATTGGGCTTACCTCTAACGTCATTAATGAATTTACTTGTTCGAATTGCAATTTATGTTCACACAGTGAACATAAATGTACTTCAGTACGTATACTGAGACAGTTAGCTCGCTCTCCTCTTTTCAGGAATAAAAGCACATTCGAACACACATGATCATCTGTTTTCAGAGAAGGATTTCAACATCTTACATAAAGCTGACGCACATACAAACATTGAAGTATTAGAGGATGTTTACATTAAACACTTGAAACCTGAATTAAATAACCAGTTATCATTAGCACAGATCAGCTCTGATTTCTGTTCCAAGGCCATAACCAATCTAACACACATACTGTCTCTTTCATTTTACCAATGTGTATCTGGTTCTCTCACATTGCTTTGCTGTCTATATGATATTATATTCTTTAACAAATTTTATGTTTAGTCGATATACTCATTTTTTTTTTTTTGCATGATGATGCCTTCTGCGAATATGAAACTTTGTAGTAAACAAAGAAGGAAATCTGGTTTATCCCTGCTTACTTCACCTCTCTCTCTCTCTCTCTCTCTCTCTCTCTCTCTCTCTCTCTCTCCTCTCTCTCTCTCTCTCTCTCTCTCTCTCTCTCTCTCTCTCTCTCTCTCTCTCTCTCTCTCTTTCTCTGTATATATATATATATATATATATATATATATATATATATATATATATATATATATATATATATATATATATATATATATATATATATATATATATATATATATATATATATATATATATATATATATATATATATATATATATATATATATATATATATATATATATATATATATATATATATATATATATATATATATATATATATATACAGAGAAAGAGAGAGAGAGAGAGAGAGAGGATATATATATATATATATATATATATATATATATATATATATATATATATATATATATATATATATATATATATATATATATATATATATATATATATATATATATATATATATATATATATATATATATATATATATATATATATATATATATATATATATATATATATATATATATATATATATATATATATATATATATATATATATATATATATATATATATATATATATATATATATATATATATATATATATATATATATATATATATATATATATATATATATATATATATATATATATATATATATATATATATATATATATAAGCTCTTTTAGCTATGGATAAAATATGAAGCTTGCAGTTTAGATTGTAAGTAAAGGCCATATCGAGGAAATTCAGCATAGAGGAGTTGACCGTCATTGAAGAATAGGGGAGAGTTGTTGGGAAAGTTGTGTCGAGTTGATAAATCACGGAACTAAGTTTTTGAGGCAATGAATAATACTAAATTTGCTCTGGCCCAATCAGAAATTTTAGAAATCAGAAGTTGGGCGTTCTGTGGCTTCCCTGCATGAATTGTTTACTTCCTGAAAGGATAGACATCTTCGAAAAGACATGGAAAGGTGCAAGGTGTTATCATCAGCGTAGGAGACGATTGGACAAGAAGCTTGGTTTAGAAGATCATTAATATATAACAAGCAGAGAGTGGGTGATAGTACAGAACCCTGAGAAAACCACTGTCAATAGATTTAGGAGAAGAACAGTGACAATCTACCACATGAGCAACAGAACGGTCAGAAAGGAAACTTTCAAAAGGATATAAGCTGTAGGAGGGCGGTTTGGAAATCAAAGCTTTGTGATAGACTCTATCAAAAGCTTTTGATATGACTAAGGCACCAGCAAAAAAATCACCATAATTTCTAAACGATTATCAATACTCAGTAAGAAAAGCCAGATCACCGCTAGAGCGGCCTTGACAAGACTCATGCTGGGGATTAGATAAAATGTTGGAAGTAATAGATGTTTAACAATCTTCCTGTTGAGGATAAAAAAAAAAAACTTTAGATACGCAAGTAATTAAATCAATAGGACAGTAGTTTGAGAGATTAGATTGGTCACCATTTTAAGGAACAAGCTGAATATAGGCAAATTTCCAGCAAGAAGTAACGGTAGATGTTGGTAGAGTTGAAAGAGGGTGGCTAGGCAACGTTCAAGCACGGAGGCATAGTTTATGAGAACAATAGGATAAACCCCATCAGCTCCATAAACCTTCCGAGGAAGGCCAGAGAAGGCATGGAAAACATCACTGTGAAAGATTTTAGTGGGTAGCATGAAGTAGGCAGAGGGTAGAGGAGAAGGAGGAACATGTCCTGAATCACCCGAGGTGGAGTTTTAAGCTATGGTTTCAAGGAAGAGTTCAGCTTTAGAAATAGGTGAGATAGCAGTAGTGCCATCAGGCTGAAATACAGGATGAAAAGAAGAAGAAACAAAGTTATTTGAAGTGATTTTGGCTAGATGCCAGACGTCACGAGAAGAGTTAGATCTTGAAAGATCTACACTTTGTATTAATGAAGGAGTTTTTGGCTAATTGGAGAATAGACTTAGCATTAGATTCTGGTGATGGAAGGTTTAAGTACCTTTTGTGGTCCACCTTTTTATCATGTAAAACACAAGAATAGGCTGTGTTAAACCAAGATTTGTAATATACGCCTCAATGGCAGACACTACAAATTCTGTTATGCGCTCGGCACACGGAGACGGGTCTCTGTCACGGAAGCAGTAGTCATTCCAAGGAAAATCAGCAAAATACCTCCTCAGGTTCCTCCAACTAGCAGAGACAAAACGCCAGAGGCACCCCTGCCTAGGGGGATCCTGAGGAGGGACTGGAGCGATAGGACAAAATACAGATTGTGATCGAAGGATTCCAATGGAGAAGAGAGGGTAACTATAAGGAGAGAGAGATTAGAGGTCAGGAAAAGGTCAAGAATGTTGGGCGTATCTTCAAGACGGTCAAGAATACGAGTAGGATGTTGCACCAATTACTCTAGGTCGTAGAGAATAGCAAAGTAAATGGAGAGGAGAGGCAAAGCTGATGGTGAATATTGAAGTCTCCATAAATGGAGATCTCTGCAAAAGGGAAGAGATTTAGAACGTCCTCCACTTTTGAAGTTAAGTAGTCAAAGAATTTCTTATAGTCAAAGGAGTTATTTGAGAGTTATACAGTACAGATAAGTTTAGTTTGAGAGTGACTCTGTAGTCGTATCCAGACGGTGGAAAACTCGGATGATTCAAGAGCGTGGACATGAGATGAGGTTAAGTCATTGCGCACATAAACACAACATCCAGGTTTGGATTGAAAATGAGGATAGAGAAAATAGGAGGGAACAGAAAAGGGGCTACTGTCCTTTGCCTCAGACACCTGTATTTCAGTGAGGAAAAGAAGATGAGGTTTAGTTTTTTTTTTTTTTTTTTTTATGTAGGAAGGATACTGGCCAAGGGCAACAAAAATCTAATAAAAAAAAATGCCCACTGAAATGCCAGTCCCTTAAAAGGGTCAAAGCAGTGGTCAAAAATTGGTGGATAAGTGTCTTGAAACCTCCCTCTTGAAGGAATTCAAGTCATAGGAAGGTGGAAATACAGAAGCAGGCAAGGAGTTCCAGAGTTTACCAGAGAAAGGGATGAATGATTGAGAATACTGGTTAACTCTTGCGTTAGAGAGGTGGACAGAATAGGAGTGAGAGAAAGAAGAAAGTCTTGTGCAGCGAGGCCGCGGAAGGAAGGGAGGCATGCAGTTAGCAAGATCAGAAGAGCAGTTAGCATGAAAATAGCGGTAGAAGACAGCTAGAGATGCAACATTGCGGCGGTGAGAGAGAGGCTGAAGACAGTCAGTTAGAGGAGAGGAGTTGATGAGACGAAAAGCTTTTGATTCCACCCTGTCTAGAACAGCAGTATGAGTGGAACCCCCCCAGACATGTGAAGCATACTCCATACATGGACGGATAAGGCCCTTGTACAGAGTTAGCAGCTGGGGGGGTGAGAAAAACTGGCGGAGACGTCTCAGAACACCTAACTTCATAGAAGCTGTTTTAGCTAGAGATGAGATGTGAAGTTTCCAGTTCAGATTATAAGTAAAGGACAGACCGAGGATGTTCAGTGTAGAAGAGGGGGACAGTTGAGTGTCATTGAAGAAGAGGGGATAGTTGTCTGGAAGATTGTGTCGAGTTGATAGATGGAGGAATTGAGTTTTTGAGGCATTGAACAATACCAAGTTTGCTCTGCCCCAATCAGAAATTTTAGAAAGATCAGAAGTCAGGCGTTCTGTGGCTTCCCTGCGTGATATGTTTACCTCCTGAAGGGTTGGACGTCTATGAAAAGACGTGGAAAAGTGCAGGGTGGTATCATCAGCATAGGAGTGGATAGGACAAGAAGTTTGGTTTAGAAGATCATTAATGAATAATAAGAAGAGAGTGGGTGACAGGACAGAACCCTGAGGAACACCACTGTTAATAGATTTAGGAGAAGAACAGTGACCGTCTACCACAGCAGCAATAGAACGGTCAGAAAGGAAACTTGAGATGAAGTTACAGAGAGAAGGATAGAAACCGTAGGAGGGTAGTTTGGAAATCAAAGCTTTGTGCCAGACTCTATCAAAGGCTTTTGATATGTCCAAGGCAACAGCAAAAGTTTCACCAAAGTCTCTAAAAGAGGATGACCAAGACTCAGTAAGGAAAGCCAGAAGATCACCAGTAGAGCGGCCTTGACGGAACCCATACTGGCGATCAGATAGAAGGTTGTGAAGTGATAGATGTTTGAGAATCTTCCTGTTGAGGATAGATTCAAAAACTTTAGATAAGCAGGAAATTAAAGCAATAGGACGGTAGTTTGAGGGATTAGAGCGGTCACCCTTTTTAGGAACAGGTTGAATGTAGGCAAACTTCCAGCAAGAAGGAAAGGTAAATGTTGACAGACAGAGCTGAAAGAGTTTGACTAGGCAAGGTGCAAGCACGGAGGCACAGTTTCGGAGAACAATAGGAGGGACCCCATCAGGTCAATAAGCCTTCCGAGGGTTTAGGCCAGCGAGGGCATGGAAAACATCATTACGAAGAATTTTAATACGAGGCATGAAGTAGTCAGAGGGAGATGGAGGGAGTAGAGGAGAGATGATGTTTCAACAGATTGAAAATTTGATCTAAGACCGCGAATGTTGGAGAAGTTAATGAAGAGAAATTTGAAGGGAGTGTCAAGACACTAAGGGTCGATACCAGAAGAGGAGTCTGATATTTGTGGTCTTCCCCCTAGATGAGGACTCGAGGCTGGTGTAGGAGTTGCCATGTTAATTTTGAATTTTTAGTGGAGGGGTGTGTATGCATTTAGGTACTTGTAGTTTTGTGTGAAGGAAGAGAGTTGTCTTTAGAGGGCAGGCTGTGATTGCACCCTTGTTTTGTGAGACACCAAGGGGAACGTTCAGTGAGGTCACAGCTGGGTTTAATGATAATTTCACAGCACCCCCTGATCCAGTGTTTTAGATTTCACTGGGAGTAATTATCGTTGTTTCTCATATAGAAGATTCTAGAAAAAAAATAGCAGTAAACCATACTGAACAGGTGAAAAGTAATTTCCTCTCTCTAATTTCTCTCTAAATACTACATAAGGCTGACATTGTATGATAACATTATGTAACAAAATTTCACTTTTGTTTCTTCACTCCTTGGCCCCAAACCATAATTTTACTGTTATTTTCATCGAAACAAAATAAAATAAAAAGTTATCTTTAATTTCAAAAGGAGTTTATATTTGTATAAATCTTATTTCATTATGATATGGGTTACTAATATTTTTCATGTCTCGTAAAGACCTATGCAAAATCTCAATTATCCAATTGCTTTTGAAATGTTGCGCAAATGAATTAAAACAATGAAAGAAAGAATATAAAGTATTTTCAAGAAATTTAATTTCAATAAGATCATTCTTGAACGGACCCATATCTAGCAAAAAAAAATCATATTTAGAAGAATTTGCTTACATTTCAGAAGTCTTCTCAAATCTTCGAGAATGTTCTACTAAACACTTAAAAATTTCTAAAACATTTTAGAACATTGTATCCAGTGTAAACATTTTCGGAATATTCTAGAACTTTCTAGAATACAGTAGAAATATGTAGAGGTATCATAAATTTTCTAAAATCTACAAGAATGATCTATAATGACTCAGATTATCCTAAATTAAGTTCAAGAATATTTCGAGAAAGATTGAGAACATTCTGGAACACATTCTAGAAAGACTAAGAATATACTCAAGTTTCCTTTCTGACCGTTCTATTGCTGCTGTGGTAGACGGTCACAGTTCTTCTCCTAAATCTATTAACAGTGGTGTTCCTCAGGGTTCTGTCCTGTCACCCACTCTCTTCTTATTATTCATTAATGATCTTCTAAACCAAACTTCTTGTCCTATCCACTCCTACACTGATGATACCACCTTGCACTTTTCCACGTCTTTTCATAGACGTCCAACCCTTCAGGAGGTAAACATATCACGCAGGGAAGCCACAGAACGCCTGACTTCTGATCTTTCTAAAATCTCTGATTGGGGCAGAGGAAACTTGGTATTGTTCAATGCCTCAAAAACTCAATTCCTCCATCTATCAACTCGACACAACCTTCCAGACAACTATCCCCTCTTCTTCAATGACACTCAACTGTCCCCCTCTTCTACGCTGAACATCCTCGGTCTGTCCTTTACTTATAATCTGAACTGGAAACTACACATCTCATCTCTAACTAAAACAGCTTCTATGAAGTTAGGTGTTCTGAGACGTCTCCGCCAGTTTTTCTCACCTCCCCAGCTGTTAACTCTGTACAAGGGCCTTATCCGTCCATGTATGGAGTATGCTTCACATATCTGGGGGGGTTCCATTCATACTGCTCTTCTAGACAGGGTGGAATCAAAAGCTTTTCGTCTCATCAACTCCTCTCCTCTAACTGACTGTCTTCAGCCTCTCTCTCACCGCCGCAATGTTGCATATCTAGCTGTCTTCTACCGCTATTTTCATGCTAACTGCTCTTCTGATCTTGCTAATTGCATGCCTCCCCTCCTTCCGCGGCCTCACTGCACAAGCCTTTCTTCTTTCTCTCACCCCTATTCTGTCCACCTCTCTAACGCAAGAGTTAACCAGTATTCTCAATCATTCATCCCTTTCTCTGGTAAACTCTGGAACTCCCTGCCTGCTTCTGTATTTCCACCTTCCTATGACTTGAATTCCTTCAAGAGGGAGGTTTCAAGACACTTATTCATCAATTTTTGACCACTGCTTTGACCCTTTTATGGGACTGGCATTTCAGTGGGCATTTTTTTATTAGATTTTTGTTGCCCTTGGCTAGTGTCCTTCCTACATAAAAAAATAAATAAATAAATAAACAAAAATCTAGAGTACTGTTTGGTAATATCAAAATAGAGGTTTGAAGACCACCAATCAGTTCTGCTTTGGCAAGAAGACACATCACAAGAAGTGAAATGGCATCAAGAGGTTGCAATCATTTTCCAGATGCACTGTGTTACATTTATGGGCAATTAATCAAAATAAGAGCAAAGAAGTTCTCTGTGACAACATCCGGAAGAACAAAGCATATTTTGGTGTGCCAGTTGGGAACCAAGACAGAACCTGGGCATCTCATTTTGCTTTTGACCATTGTATGAGAAAACTAGAAGGCAAAATAGCTGTAATTTTTTCAAGAGGAAAATCCAATTAAGAATAAAGAATAACAATATAAGTTTAACAGAAACTGTTACTTCATACATACTGTTGTTCGTTTACATACTGTTACGATCACTTGCTCACTTACGATCGTACGAGCCTCCACTCACAAAATGGCTGCCAGTTTGACTTATGACCCCTTCGAACAGCGTCACCGGCACAACTCACTAACCGAATTTCAGCGGACAAGAACTCTTGGTACCACTAAAGACTCACTAACCTGATTCTGAATATCAAGGCTATACCGCTACACCACTGATACCTCCACACACTCACTCCATCACCAATCTACACCAAAATTCTTCCCTGAGAGACACGTCCCTTCCTTTCTACTTCACGACCCGAGGCGCTCTGCGTTCCCCTCCTTGGAATGTATTGTTGCCTACTCAAGCTCCCCTCGTTTCATCATATTTCTACCTCAATTACACTTCCTCCCTTATACATACGAAGATATAGAGAACTTAAATTATGAAGAGAACAATACTACATGATATAAAATTAGTAAATAAGCCTTACATTAACTTATAACCAATAATAAGGATAATGTCCGAAAGGCAGGTATCGGAACACTGGGGGGGGAGGGGGCACTAAGAAAACGTGTTCCCTTCAAGGTAGACTCGGCCAATAACATGACATCCCCTTCCTAAAAGAGGCGTGAGGCACCTGATTAGGATGCCTCACGAGTAGACGGGGCACGAGACAAGGCATTGGCAGTTATATTTTCATTGCCTTTTATATGGTGAATCTCTAGGTCATAGTCCTGTAAAACCAGGCACCACCTCATCAGCCTCTGATTGGTGTTTTTCATTTTATGCAAGAAAATGAGCGGATTGTGCTCGGTGAAGACCTGCACAGGCTGTCCCGTCCCTTTGACGTACACTTAAAAATGACTGAAACTCAGCACTAGGCCCAAAACCTCTTTTTCAATAGTGCTGTAAGCCCTTTGATATGGTAACAACTTTTTGGAGTAATAGCCTATGGGGTGCTCAACTCCCTCATGTTCCTGCATTAACACACCGCCTACACCATTCTGACTGGCATCCACATACAATACAAATGTTTTTTTTTTTCGTAATCAGGCATGTGCAACACTGGGGCACTAACTAACATTTTCTTAATCTCGACAAAAGCTTCCTCATAATGCTTATCCCAACCAAATTTTGACTTCTTACTTAACAACTTGGTCAAGGGAATGGTAACATCTGATTTTTTTTTTATAAAATCGCCTATAATATCCACTGGCCCCTAGAAATCTCAGTATGTCCTTCACATTGGCTTCCACAGTTCTCACTTCACGTGTCCCTACCCTGAAACCTAGGTACTCTACGTCAGCTTGCACGAAATTACTTTTTGCTAAGTTGACAGTAAGGTTGGCATCATCCAGCCTCCTGAACACTTCCTCCAATAAGTGCACGTGTTCTTCCCAACTCTCAGTGCACAGCAATATATCATCTATGTACACAGAACATCCCTTCAAGCCCTTCAGTACTCTGTTCATTAATCTCTGAAAAGAACTCCCACTGTTCTTCATCCCAAACGGAAAAACTTTGCACTGATACAATCCATCTATGGTAACAAAAGCTGATATGGCTTTCGCCCTCTCAGTGAGTCCTACTTGCCAGTACCCTTTTAACAAGTCAATTTTTGTTATGAAGTTGGCATTTCCCACATGATCTATGCAATCATCAACCCTAGGGATAGGGTAAGCATCAACATCATGGCTTTGTCACCATGTTAACATTCCTATAGTCCGTAAAAAAACGGAAACTCCCTTGACCAGGTTTGGGCACCAGTACACATGGCGAGCTCCATAGGCTCTCCACTTGGCTCAATCAAGTCATGTTCCAGCGTATACTCTACTTCTTTTCTCATGATCTCCCTTTTCTGCGGGTTAACTCTGTAGGGATGTTGTTTGATGGGTTTAGCCTCCCAAACATCCACATCGTGCACCACCACATTTGTTTTCCTAGGCGCATCAGGGAACAAAGAACTGAATCTTTCAATTATTTCCCTAATCCTTTCCTTCTTTTCTAGCTCCATGTGTCCCAGTTTATCATTCAAATTCCCCAACACAGCTGAGTTATCTAGCACCATTCCCTCACACCTGGTCAGTTTCACTTCAGACCACTCCTCTTTTGCCTCAGTGGTTACATTTACAACACTCACGGTTCTTACTCCTTCTACTACTTCACCTCGCATTTCTGCGTCCCTTTCATGAAAAGGTTTCAACATGTTTACATGACACAACTGGCTCTTTTTCATCCTCCCTTTTGTTTTTTCAATGTAATTCCCATCGCTCACTTTCCTCTCAATCTCCCAAGGTCCGCTGAACCTGGCTTTGAAAGGATCACCCTGCAATGGGAAAATGACCAAGACCTTGTCCTCAAGCTAGAAGGATCTGGCCCTCACCATCTTGTCATACCAGCCTTTCACCTCACTTTGACTACTTTTCAAATTTTCCCGAGCAATTTCCCTAGCTCTCATCAATCTGTCCTTGAAATAAGACACATACTTCACCACAGTAGGAGGCTCCTCTGCCCCTAACCACTTCTCTTTCACCATCCTCAAAGGACCGTTCACCTCATGCCCATACACTAACTCAAATGGGTTGAAACCTGTTGACTCTTGCATACTGTCTCTTAACGCGAACAAGGCTAGTGGCAATGCCTCATCCCACTCAACACTCATCTCCTTACAATACATCCTGAGAGTGTTTTTAAGAGTTTGGTGAAATCTTTCTACACAACCCTGAGACTGAGGATGATAAGCACTCAACAGTCTCTGTTGAATCTTCAGACCCCTTAGAATTTCCTTGAACGTGCGAAAAGTGAAATTTCTTCCCTGATCTGACTGCAACACCTTAGGAATTCCCACCCAGGAGAAAAAATCACCAACTCCCTCACAATGTTCTTAGAGTTTATACTCCTGAGGGGAATGGCCTCAGGAAACCTGGATGACATACACATAATAGTCAGCAAATACTGGTTTCCCCTCCGGGTCCTTGGTAAAGGACCTACACAGTCTATCACCACCTTACTGAAAGGCTCCTCAACCACAAGTATAGGGTGAAGGGGGGCAGGGCAAATCACCTGGTTCGGCTTGCCCACCTTCTGACACAAACCACAAGTTTTACAAAACTCTTTTACATCACCTCTCACTCTAGGCCAGTAAAAATGACACATAATTTTTCCTAGGGTTTTTCTGACCCCCAGGTGTCCTGCCAGATTACCTTCGTGTGCCATCTCCAAAATTTTCTTCCTATGCACCCATGGCATCACAATCTGCCTTTTCACCATCCAATGATCTCATTAATACACCGTTATCCACATAATAACCCATGTACTCATCGTCAAGCTCACCCAGCCTTTTAGCCTCATTCCAAACAGACTTCAAGCTTTCATCATTCTCCTGAGCCTTTATCAACTCGCTCTTTTCTACCACAAAATCAAGGTTGGGCTCCACCTGGCCTACAACTCGTTCATCACTCGCACGCTCCGGACTATTTTCTTTTTCATCAGCTTCCTCGGACTGGAAGCCCAGGCCATCGTCCTCCTGTGTTGCTCCCTCGGGGTCCATGCGTCCCTTCTGGGCCATCGCTCGGGTCACTGCGCAGACTGGGAACAATTCAGGCAACTCTGCCTCCCCATTTGTTGAGTGAGTAACTGCTGCCAGAATGGTGGTTTCCGTCATCCCTATGAGAGGCTTGTCTACCATCTGAAGTTTAGAGATAACTCGACCTCCAGCCAGGTCATTCCCAACCAACATATCCACTCCATCTACGGGCAGTGTCTCCTTCACTCCCACCGTCACCTCTCCAGTGACGTATCCACAGTCCAGCCAAACTTTGTACAGGGGAATACTGAACTTGCCTCCTGCACCCTTGCATGAGACCTCTCTGTCAGTACTGGTCTCCTCATTCCATGGGAGTACAATACTTAAGATCAGACTCTGGTTTGCTCCCGTATCCCAAAGGATTCTGATCACCTTCTCTGGACTTCCCTCTTCTTTCACTGTGCCCTTACTGGTGAAATGCTCAAAGCCCTCATCCTTCTGCGGCTCCTCTTGTATCTCTGCAGTCGTATTCTCCACATACTTTACCAGGTCTCTTTGGGCAGCAACTGCTCCCACTGGCTTCGGCCGTCCCTTCGGACACTGGTACTTCTTATGCCCACTACTTCCACATCCAAAGCACTTAACTGCACCTTCATCACCACAACCCTTCTGGTAATAGGTAGTGCTCCCGGTCCTACTCCTGTCGGGTGTAGTCCTCACGTTGTAGTTGGCTGGCGGGGGCATGGTGTAATTGTGGGGAAAACCATAGTTGTTAGGGCGGGGCTGGTTTGATCTGTGGAATGATGTCGAGCTCATCTGGCGGTCATTCTTATATCTCTGATGACCATCACTTTTGTTAGAGAATGACTTTCTCCCTCCATGGTGTTCATCTCCGTTCAGCCCATGGATCGCACAGTAATTGTCAGCTCTGCGTCCGGCTTCTATCACATCTTTCACGTTGTGTGATACGAGCTCATATTTTAAACTGAGGGGCAATTGGCTCATAAATTGTTCCATCCGCAAAACTGCTTTTATCTCCTCAGCTGTAGTGGCTTCCTCGGCCTTCAGCCACCGGTCCAGTTTAAGACCAACCTCTCGAGTCATCCCGAGATAAGTAACACCTGGGCGTTTTGTGATCCTGCGGAACTTTTCCCCGTACAAACCCTGACTTAGACGGGTTGATCCCAATACCGCTTAGTTTACCACGTCATAATCACTCGCTTCTTGCTCACTCAAATTCACATATGCCTCTCGGACCTTTCCTTCAAATTTAGACTGGACCAGTAATGCCCAATCATTTTCATCCCATCCCCTCAACTTTGTATTTTTTTTTTTCAAATTGAATGAAGAAGTTTTCTTCCTTCCCTTCCACAAAGTTAGGCATACTGATTACCTTTCTCTCTAAATCCCCGTTGCTTTGAGCACCATTTCCTGCCCTGGCCTCATTTACTTTATTTCTACTTTCTGCTCTAATCTTTTATATCCCAATCTCCTTTTGCATCTGTATCTTCTCCCTCTGTATCTGCAATTGCTCTTTCTGCAACACCACCTCTTTCTGCTTTTGCAATTGCATTTGCTCCCTCTGCATGTGTATTTGAATTTTTCACTACTAGAAAGGCCATCAGTTCCACCAAGAGCACCCAGGTTTATCTCGCTCATCCCGGCACTTTCCTTTACACTCTCCCCATCATTATCCTCACTTTCAACACCATCATTTTCAAACCAACTCCTCTCCACAAGAACAATTTTCAGCTCCGCCTGTATTTCCTCCTTTTTCTTGGATTTCAACTCCACTTGGAACCTCTCAGCCACAAAACACAATTCCTTCCTGGTTAGTGTGTACAAATCATGCACATTTCTCGACAGAAGGAACACCTCAACACGTTTAGCGGCCATGATTACAATCACTACATTTCACAAAATATTCCTCCAAATATTACACCACTGAGTATTCAAAAAAAAAAAAAAAAAAAAAAAAAAACAGAATACACCTTCACACATTGACACCCTCACCACAAAATAATGTACACACAAAATACATGTACAGTTTAAAGAAATATTTCACACAGGTAAACTCCTCCCAATGACATTCACCATGTAACACTCGTTACACTCCACAAATGTTCAGTATCACTTATTCACTTACGATCATACGAACCCTGTTATCTTTTCAAGAAAGTGGACGTTATACTGATCCCGGAAAGTTTTAAAGGTCTGGATTATTAAAAGCTTCGAGTGCCTACCCGACCTATCCGAAATCGCCAGAATTACACCCTCTCACTCTACCCTTACCTTGACACAGCACACCTGGAATCACCTCTAATACCAGATCAATATTGGGGGAGTAGAAAACACGATTACTCTATGTTAGAACCCCATGTATTAATACTAATGATAATTCACAAACAACATGAGGTAGCACACATTAATACATGACGTTCTCGTCATTTCACACAACAACAGAACCCATTTACATCTCCACCAGTCACTGAAATATTTCCCTCAACCGCAGGAATTTACTCAGACGCCATTACTGTGTCCCCAGACAATAATTCCCATATTTCGCCTCTTCAAACCTCACAGGACATCACCATCATCGCCAAAGATTACCCATAACACCATAACATCATCCCTAAAATCACAAGTACACCACAACAACAGCTTCCAAGGTCAACATCACAGCCTGCACTCACAAAATGGATGCCAGTTTGACCTATGACCCCTTCGAACAGCGTCACCGGCACAACTCACTAACCGAATTTCAGCGGACAAGAGCTCTTGGTAACACAAAAAGACTCACTAACCTGATCCACGGGGGACACTAAGAAAACGTGTTCCTTTTCAAGGTAGACTCGGCAAGTAACATGACAATACATACTGTTGTTCTTTTACAGAATGGTATTGAGGGAAAAAACAGAACCGTGAAATCTGCTATTCTTAGAATATGGCGTGAACTTATTGATCACTAAACTGACTGTTTTTTTTTTCTGTTTGGTGGATCCTTCCAAACGCCGATCTGGGGAAAATGCATCAGCAGTTTTCTATCCAGACTTTCCATCTTCCATTGCACCAGTACCACACAGTGTTGATCTTCATGTACCAGCTCCTCCAGAAAGAAGTGAACCATCAGAAGAAAGCAGCAAGTCAGAAGATGAGCTAAACAGAGAGGAAGACTGTAACATCACAGATACAGTTGTAGTTGTGAGGAATTCGTATAACCCAAATCAAATGGACCTCAATGACCTCATCAGAGATCTTGGTTCGATTTCAAGGCTGAAGGAATGGGATTTATTTGATGACAGTTTGCAAGTGACCTGCCAAAGAAAGCAAACATTTCTCCACCTTCTTTTGCAAAGGAGGACAGACTATGCTACTGCAATAATGTATCAGGCTTGTTTGATGCTATTGAAATTGGTTGCAATGCAGATGAATGAAGACTCCATTAACAGCTCTTCCAAAAGCCTGAAAGCTGTACTTCTGCACCATGGGAGCAAGTATCCATCTTTTGCTCATTCTGTGTATCTTAATGAGGAGCTTCTACTGGAAACTTTGAACTACAACAAGTATGGCTGGAAAATTAATGGCTGTTTCAAGATGGTGGCTTTCTTGACGGGACTGGAAGGAGGTTTTATCAATAATCCACGTTTTCCTTGCCTTTGGGACAATAGAGGGAGAGCAACACATTACCAGAGAAAGTACTGTTCTCCAAGGACTGACACTGCAGTGGGAGCACACACTATCAAACATGAGCCATTTGTGAATCCTCAAAAGGTTTTGTTTCCTCCACTACACATCAAACTGGGTCTCATAAAACAGTTTGTTACAGCTCTTGACAAGGAATCTGCTGCCTTCCAATATCTTCAAGACTTCTTTCCTAAGCTTTCAGGGGGCAAAGGTGAAAGCTGGTATCTTTATTGGGCCACAAGTAAAGAAAACTATGGAGTGCTCAGACTTTCTACAGAAGCTTACAGAAGAGAGAAAAAAGCTTGGGAGTGTATCATTGCTGTAGTATAGGGCTGATAATGATACCTATATGGAACTGGTGGAAGGTTTAGTGAAAAGCTATGGTGAGATGGGCTGCAGAATGTCATTAAAGGTCCATATTCTAGATAGTCACCTCGACAACTTCAAGGAGAATATGGGAGCATATTCAGAGGAAAAAGGGGAGAGCTTCCACCAAGATACAATATACTTTGAACAAAGATATCAGGGATCCTTTAATGAAAACATGCAGGGAGGCTACATTTGGGGTCTCATACGTGAAAGTGATTTGTTGTATTTACGCAAATCAAGAAGAAAAAAAAAGATTTATTTCTAATCCTAAAAATTAGTTCCAGATTTTTTTTTTTTTTTTTTTCTTGTAATTTCAATTTATGGTATTTTGTTTTCTTTAAAAAAAAAAAAACGTGAAAATAGTGAACATTTGCGATTTTGGGGCACAAAATCATTCTAGAAGCCACAAAAGCAAATTTCTATAAGCGTAATTAATATTTTCCATTGTTTTGCAATGAAAAGAGTTGGAAAATAACACATGCTTCTCAAAAACGAAAATCGTGTTACATAGTGTAATTGGTCGCCAAGTGATTATTTTTTTTCCATTCTTTGGAAAAGGGATAATTACAACAACAACACAAGATGAAAAATCACCGGTATTCCATATAAAATTGTAGAGGTCAAATAAAAAGCTTCATCGGACATGTGGGGCAAAAAGGAATATTGGATGTCATTGGGACTAGTGGATAAATAGTGGATATATGGCAAAGCCATATATAGCTCAGACAAAGAGAATGGGATATTATAAGACTCCGCTACGAAAGGCAAAATTGACGCCAGCAGATTCCAAGTGTCAACGATGAAGTGTCATAGGTGCAGTTGGATCTTTTTTTGTGGAGAAACTTGCAAACTGCTCAGCAAACAGGTCGGCAACTGTCTTAGGGTCTTCCACCGTCCCCCTTTATCACAGGATAAATCAGGTTGAGGAGGTGCAGAATACTTACCAGATATCTTGCGGACTCTGTCGAAGACCTCGGTGAGTGGAGTGCGAACTGTGATGGAAGAGATATAACACTTTCAAGACTCCTACCAAGCCCTCTTTAAGGTGCGACGGGAATGGGCACGCGTTTTTCTAAAATCTCCAAACAGTGGATATCGCCAAAGGCAAGAAAATGCAGTACGATTTTTTCGAATAGTAGCTGTACAATCTGAATTCCACCAGGGAACAGGACGTGTAGGTAAGCGACTTGAGGCCTTTGGGAGGGATTGAAGAGCAGTGGAGTGCAAGACATCAGTGAAGTATGTTGCAGTCTCATCATAGTTTTCTATCTCATCCGCTGAGAGAGCAGTGTTGCTGATTTTTTTTGTGAATAACTGCCACTCCGCCTTATCTAGGCGCCACCGGTGAGGACGTGACTGTGGTGCAGAATTGACTATTATAAAATTGGGAAGTGATCGCTTCTGTATATGTCTATTAAACTTTCCAGTTAAAAAAATAAGAAAGGAATTAGTGGTACTGAGAGAGAGAGAGAAAAAGTGATCTATTGTTATAAAAGTACCCATTTAACTATGGAAAAGGATCATATTCACAGAGTTTGAAATCTCTAATCCTGTATGCTGGGTAAAAGAAACAGTAATAAACCACTCTGGTTGACAGCGTCATTATCCCACAAATGATGGCAACCATTGAAATATCGCAATAAAAGAAGAGAATGAAGAATATTGAAAAGGTTATCAGGTTTATTCCTTTTAACAGGACTGCAGATGTATTAAAAAAAAAAAAAGAAAGTTTATATAAAAAAAAACGTTAACAGCAACAATCTACAGCAGCAAGTACATCTGCAGGTTAATAAAAGGAATATATATATATATATATATATATATATATATATATATATATATATATATATATATATATATATATATATATATATATATATATATATATATATATATATATATATATATATATATATATATATATATATATATATATATATATATATATATATATATATATATATATATATATATGCAATACCAGTCCCCGAATAGGGTCTAAGGCAGTAGTAAAAAATTTAAGGATAAGTGTCTTGAAACCTCCCTTTTGAAGGAGTTCAAGTCATAGGAAAGAGGAAATACAGAAGCAAACAGGGAGTTCCAAAGTTTACCAGAGAAAGGATGAGTGATTGAGACTACTGGTTGACTCTTACATTAGAGAGGTGGAGAGAATAAGGTTGAGAGAAAGAAGCTCTTTTGCATCGAGGCCGCGAGAGGAAAGGAGACATGCATTTAGCAAGAACAGAAGAGCAGGTAGCATGAAAATAGCAAGAGATGCAATATTGTGGCGATGAGAAAGAGGCTGAAGACAGTAAGTTAGAAGAGAGGAGTTGGTAAGATGAAACGTTCTTGATTACTCCCTGTCTAGGAGAGTGGTATGAATGGAACCTCCCCTGACATGTGGAGCATACACCATACATGAACGGATAAGGTTCCTGTACAGAGTTAGTAGTTGGGAGGGTGATGAAAAAAAAAAAAAAAAAAAAACCTGGCGGAGACGTCTCATTGAAGCTATTTTAGCTAGAGATGAGATGTGAAGTTTCCAATTTAGATAATAAGAAAAGGACAGACCAAGGATGCGCAGTGTAGAAAAGGGGGACAGCTGAGTTTCATTGATGAAGAGGGGATAGCTGTCTTGAATGATGTGTCAAGTTAATGGATGGAGGAATTGAGTTTTTGAGGCATTGAACAATACCACGTTTGCTCTGCCCCAATCAGAAATTTTAGAGGGAGCAGAAGTCAGACGTTCTGTGACATTTTTTGTGAGCTGTTTAGTTCCTGAATGGCTGAACATCTACGAAAAGACGTGGAAAAATGCTGGGTGGTATCATTAGCGTAAGAATGGATATGGCAAGAAATTTGGTTTAGATCATTGATGAGTAATATGAAGAGAATGGGTGACAGGACACAACCGTGAGGAACACCATTATTAATAAATTTAGGAAAAGAATGACCGTCTACCGCAGCAGCAATAGAACGGTCATAAACAAAACTTGATATGAAGTTACAGAGAGAAGGATAGAGATAGAAGAAGTAGGACGGTAGTTTGGAAATAAAAAAAATTGTACCAGACTCTATCGAAAGCTTTTAATGTCAAATTCAACAACAAAAGTTTCACTAAAATCTTTAAAATAGGATGACCAAGACTCGGTAAGAAAAGCAGATCACCAGTGGAGCGGCCTTGACGGAACCCATTCTGGCGATGAGATAGGAGGTTACGAAGTTATAAATGTTTAAGAATCTTCCTGTTTAGGATACATTAAAAAAAAAATAGATAAGCTGGAACTTAAAGGAATAGGACGTTAAGTAAGCACGGAGGCGCAGTTTCGGAGAAGAGTAGGAGGGACCCCATCAGGTCCATAAGCCTTCCGAGGATTCAGGCCGGCAAGGGCATGGAAAACATAATTGCGAAGAATTTTAATAGGTAGCATGAAGTACTCCGAGGGTGGAGGAGATGGTGATGGAAGGCTAATGTACATTTTGTGGGCTACCTCTCTATCATGTATAGCTCAAGAACAGGCTGTGTTAAATGAAGGTTTGTAAGGTCGAGAAAAAAAAGTGAGGAATGTACGCCTCCATGTCAGACACTATCATCTCTGTTCTGCGTGCACACAGAGATAGATCTCCGACACGGAAAATCATTAAAATACCTCCTCACTTCCCTCAACTAGCAGAGGCAAGACGCCAGACGCACCTCTGCTATGGGGGGATCCTGAGGAAAGATTGGAGCGACAAAGACAAAGATGGCAGTGCCACCATGATGACCCAGAAGAGGAATAAGAGTGGAGAAGAAATCACGATATCTAGGAGGACAAGGTGAGTGGATTATCTGAGCATTCCCTCTTGCAAACGAATGGAAATAGAGATCTTAGATCTCTATTTCCAGACTTAGAGACTTAGAGACTTCGAGATCAATTCCGGTAGTTCCTCACAAGAGGCTCGCAAACCACGACAATTCTACGGCAGAATCTTGCATTATATTATTTTGACGAAGTTTCAGGGAAGCTTCAGAGAGAAGCTTCCTTTTCCTAACCTAACTAGGATCCCTATTCGTCCGGCGAGGCTTATCTGGTCATACGTTACTTGTAGGCGCAGAAACCTGAGATTGAGTAATTGATGTGGGGATAGCTACCCGCAAACGGATCTCTAAAAACTCCTGAAAAGACCGCAGGAGGAGGATTCTTTGACAAAGACGTACTGGTATGTGACAACTGTCACAGGGACATCACATGCACCCAAAGAAATCTTTCTGGAGGCAACACCTGTTGAGTCTAGAGAATGAGCAGATCCCTGGGAACATTTCTGATGGGAGTGAGAAAAACCTTTAGATATTTACTGGCATGTGTCTATGGATGTGGATGTGGAAAAAAAAAAAAACATATGAAGGTATTCATGGTTGAGAATTCATGGGCGTATGAACTTCTACAATATGAACTCCTGTATGAGGAGTTTGTGTTGTAGATGCAAATGCAGTGGAGGGCATTGTTAAAGAAGAGGATTGCTTAGCTGAAGATGGAGAAGGGAATTATCAGTGGTATCATCTAAAACACATAACTTGTTGGAGACAGAAGCTGAAGAAGCAATATTCTTGCAAGAATAAAAAAAAAAAAATTGATAGCCAAGAAGGTCGGGAAGATGTTACCCCTACATTACTTCTAGTAGAAGTAAGTAAAACTAGAGTGGAGGGAAGTGCCACATGACTTTACACTACTTTTCTTCTCTCTTAAAAGGAGCTCTCACCTGGCATTACCAAGAGTTATAAACTAGGAATCAGCCAGTTGAAGGATATCCTGCTCGATACGGTACTTCTTGCACTGTCAGTGTTGGCGCCAGAGGTTTGAATGATGTTGACGCCAGGGGTTTGAACTCGGTTCACTCGGTTTGTGAGGGAGAATGGGATTACCGAGATTATTGGTATTGAGACTTTAAAGGGTGTTGATATTTGATTTATTATTATATATGAATTTACATTAATTTGGGTATAAATTAAATGTTTGTTCATAGGTCGGTGCACAAATAAGCTGTGCCTGACACGTCATTGTTGCCTGCGGATTTGCCACATCGGCAGGCGAAACAGATGTTTGGGCTCACTGCTGTTATTAAATTCAGTACTCCAGGAGACTCGAGCTGTTTGATAGCCCCCATGTGTTGCTCCACCTCGCGAGTTATTTTCATCGGTTTCTCCTCCTATGGGACTTGTGTAGGAGGAACAGTGGTGCCTAGACCCGGGAGCAGCCTTTACGTGCTCAAGCGAACTGAACTTCTGAATACGTGCAGCAAGCTGTGGTGATTACTCGTGATGGCGGAGAAGGAGCAACTCGAAAGAAGACAGGCGACTGCTTGAAGGTGGTGTACGAGTCTCCAAGGTTTTGCACACTTTGCTTGAACTGTCAACTGGGTCCAGGGTGCAGCTGGAAGACGCTATAGCGGATTTAGATAAGCGTCTAGACACCATGGTCCGAGTTCAAGCGGAATATGAACTGACAATAAGTGACCCTGAGTTGTTGGAAGCAGACCTGGACAAAGCAGATAGTTTACGCAGTGGTGTTAGAGCGGTTCGGGTGCAGGCTGGTGAACTGTTGGCGAAACTGGATAAGACTGCCGTCCATGAAGGGTCAGGAAGTAGTGAAGATAAGTCTGCAAGTGCAAGCGCAGTGTCTACTAGTGGCAGGGTGAATCTTTCACGGCTGAACTTGCCGAAGTTTAGTGGTAAACTAACCCAGTGGCAGTCATTCTGGGATTTGTTCGTGGCCATGGTAGACGACTCTACTCTACCAGCCATCAGCAAGTTCACCTATCTGCAGGCCTTATTGGAAGGTGAGGCCAAGTCTGTCATCCAAGGTTTGTCACTTACTGCAGTTAATTATGCTGTGGCCTGTAATCTGTTGAAGGAGCGGTATGGGAAGCCAGAGAGGATTATCTTCGCCCACATTCAAGCTCTTCTTGGTTTGAGCATGCCGTTCAAGCCTCAAGGATCTACGACTTATGTGTCCGCCTTGAGGAAGCTGCAGGATAACCTCCTGATCCACATCAGGAGTTTGGAGGCACTGGGGGTAAGTGGCAGTGAGTTTGGCCTCTTCGTCACCCCATTGATTTTGTCTCGTCTGCCAAGCGACATCCGTTTGGAGTGGTCGAGGGAAGGATTGGGCCACGAAAGGGATCTCGCATGGCTGCTGGATTTTCTTAGGAAGAAGATTGAGCGCCGTGAACGCTCAGACTCCTTTAATGACGTGACTACTGCTGCAGGGACAGACGGCTGCAGTGTGAGGGAGTCGGAGAGAAGAAAGAAGTCTCCTAGTTCTGCATTTGCTCTTCAGACAGTCTCAGAGACATATTCAGGTGGTTGTGGATTTTGTAGTAAGTCCCATTCCAGTGAAAAGTGTTTTAAATTTATCAAACTTCCATATGCAGAACGACTGGAAAATATTCGTTCTGCTTAGCTGTGTTTTAAGTGCACGTAGCTAGAGGTTGCAAGGCAAAGTGCCCTAAGTGTAAAGGCAACCATAATATCCTTCTCTGCTCAAAATATAATGTTTCATCTAAGGGCAGGGATGTTAGTCAACCGGCCAAGGAGAGTGAAGGTGAAACGGGAGATACCAATGTTATGCCTGGTGATCTAGTTGGTGTTTCTCATTCTTCACATTTTAAACAAAGGTGTTGTGTCTTGCCAACAGCAAAAGTTAAAGTGTATGGAAAGCAAGGCAAGTACAGTGAAGCTACCTTGTTGTTCGACTCTGGGGCAGATCGATCCTATGTGTCGAGTGAATTTGTAAGGAAGATTAGGTCTACATGGGTATCTTCTTAACAGAAGTCCTATTCTGCCTTTGGGGGAAGTAAGAGTTCTAGATCTACCCAGTGTAATATTTATGACCTGAATTTAGTGGATGTTAATAATGAAGTTGTGTGTTTACTTGCAGCTGAAGTGCCCACAATATGTGCTACATTATTACGTCCTTGTGTTCCAGCTGAAACCCTACTGCCCTTTAAGTCTGTGCAGTTAGCAGATAAGTATGAGCGGGACAGGAAGGTAAATGTTGACATTTTGATAAGACTTGATGCCTATTGGAAATTTGTAATCCCCAACAAGAATTTGCAGGTTGAGGGACTAGTGGTTCAAGAGACGGTGTTTGGTTGGATCCTGTCTGGGATTTGTGCTTCGGCATCCAAGGGAAATGTTAAGTTGTCTCAGATGTTATGCATTAACAATTTCAATGAGAATGATTTACATAAGTTTTGGGATTTAGAGTCAGTGGGAATTTGTAACAAGGAAGTACATCCTGATGTTTAACCATCCTGTGTTAAAATCCTTTTCAGAGATAGTTAAGTTTAAGGATGATAGATATGAGGTTGCTCTTCCCTGGAAATCAGAGCATAAGTGTAGCCTCCAAAATAATGAAAGGCTTGCAAGAAAAAGGTTGTTATGTTTGATGCATAAATTTAAATCCAATCCTAAACTTCAGGAGGAGTATGATGCCGTATTTGAGGGTTACAAACGGGAAGGCATCACTGATGAGGTACCTGAGGGTGAGATGAACAGCCCATAACCCACATTTTCCTCATCCTTCCTCATCATCCTGTCGTCAAGGAAATCAGCACCACAAGTAAAGTAAGGCCAGTCTTTGACGCATCTGCTGTGAGCTATAATGGAGTCTCATTAAATCACTGTCTTGAGGTGGGTCCCCCTCTTAACCCACAACTGGTAGAGGTACTTATGAGGTTCAGAAGGTGGAAAGGTTGCCTTAACTGGTGATATAACTAAAGCTTTCCTCCAGATTAATGTAAGGAAAGAAGACAGGGACGTGCATAGATTTCTTTGAAACCATAATGGTAACATTCGGATAATAAGATTTACTAGAGTTCCATTTGGCAATAAAAGTAGTCCATTTCTGTTGAACGAAACTGTTAAACATCATCTTAAAAGCTTTCCTGGTTCTGAAGTTATTGCAGAGCTAAAGGATAACCTATATGTGGATGACTGGTTGTCAGGAGCTGACAGTGCAGAGGAAGCCTTTGCTAAGTTTGATGAGGCAAGGTCAGTTCTATCCAAGGCCAGTATGACACTTTCAAAGTGGAGCTCGAACTGCAATGCCTTAACAGACATATTTAATGATTACTTAGAGACCAGCAAGCATGCAGAGACAAAGATTCTTGGTTTACAGTGGTGTTTGACTAGAGATAGTTTTTCATTTGATTGTTTATAACTGAATGATCCTGAGGTAGCATCCACAAAGAGAGCAGTTCTCAGTGTCATCAGTAAACTATTTGATCCTCTTGGCCTTCTATGCCCAGTAATCATGATGGCAAAAATTATGTTCCAAGATATTTGGAGACTTGGACTTTCTTGGGATGAGATCTTGTCTACATAATTGCAGCACCGGTTTCAGAAGTGGGTTCAAAATATATAAGTTCTTAACACATGGCAAGTTAATCGTTGTTACTTTTCAGAACTTGTATGGAACAAGCTACAAAATGTAGAACTGCATGCCTTTGGAGATGCTTCCGAGAAGGGGTATGGTGCCTGTGTATACTTGAGAGTTCCTGATAATGACGGGTCATTTAAGGTAATCTTAGTTCTAGCCAAAGGAAGGATAGCACCTATCAAGAAATTGTCATCATTGTCATACAGGTTTAGCAACTAAGGGGGTGAGAAAAACTGCCGGAAACGTCTCAGAACACCTAACTTCATTAAAGCTGTTTTAGCTAGAGATGAGATGTAAAGTTTCCAGTTTAGATTATAAGAAAAGGACTGACAGAGGATGTTCAGTGTAGAAGAGGGGGACAGTTGAGTGTCACTGAAGAAGAAGGGATAGTTGTCCGGAAGGTTGTCTCGAGTTGATAGATGGAGGAATTGAGTTTTTGAGACATTGAACAATACCAAGTTTGCTCTCCCCAATCAGAGATTCTAGAGAGATCAAAGGTCAGACGTTTTGTGGCTTTCCTGCACGAACTGATTACTTCTTGAAGGAATGCACGTCTACAAAAAGATGTGAAAAAGTGTAGGATGGTATCATCAGCGTAGGAGTGGATACGACAAGAAGTTTGATTTAGAAGATCATTGATGAATTATAGGAAGATAATGGGTGACAGAACAGAACCCTGAAGAACATCACAATTAATATATTTAGGAGAAGAACAGTGACCGTCTACCCCAGCAACAATACAACGGTCAGAAAGGAAATTTGAGATGAAGTTACAGGGAGAAGGATAAAAGCCGTAGAAGGGTAGTTTGTAAATCAAAGCTTTGTACCAGATTCTATCAAAAGCTTTTGATATGTCTAAGGTAAAAGCAAAAGTTTCACCAAAATCTTTAAAAGAGGATGACCAAGACTCGGTAAGGAAAGCCAGCAGATCATCTTCACGGAACATATACTGGCGATCAGATAGAAGGTTGTGAAGTGATAGATGTTTAAGAATTTTCCTGTTGAATATAGATTCAAAACTTTAGATAGGCAGGAAGTTAAAGCTATAGGACGTTTTAGGGATTGGAACGGTATTTTTTTTTTCTTTTTTTAGGAACAGGCTGAATGTAGACAAACTTCCAGCACGATGGAAAGATAGATGTTGATAGACACAGTTAAGAGTTTTCGATTAAGCACGGACGCACAGAGAGACCCCATCAGGTCTATAAGTCTTCCGAGGCTTCCAAGGGTAATTAGGGAATGGAAAATTTCATTGCAAAGAATTTTAATATGTAGCATGAAGTAGTCAGAGGGTGGAGGAAAGGGAAGAAGCCCTGAATCGTCCAAGGTAGAGTTTTCATCAATGGTTTGAGCGAATAATTCAGCTTTGCAGATAAATGTTATAGTTGTGGTGCCTTCTGACTGAAATAAAGGAGGGAAGGAAGAAGAAGCAGTTATTGGATATGTTTTCTGGCTAGATGCCAAAAGTCACGAGGAGAGTTAGATCTTGAAAGATTTTTATATAAATAAAGGAGTTTTTGGTTAGTTGGAGAACAGACTTGGCATGGTTCCGGGCAGAAATATAAAGCGCATGAAATTCTGGTGAAGGAAGGCTCAAGTACCTTTTGTGGGCCACCTCTTTATCATGTATAGCACGAGAACCAAGGTTTGTAAGGTTTAGGTCGAGAAAAAGAGTGAGAGGCTCCATGCCAGTCACTATCACCTCTGTTATGTGTTCGTCACACAAAGACAATTCTCTGATACGGAAGCAGTAGTCATTCCAAGGAAAATCATCAAAATACCTCCTCAGGTCCCACCAACCTGCAGAGGCAAAATGCCAGTGGCACCTCGGCTTAGGGGGATCCTGAGGAAGGATTGGAGTGATAGGGGTATTGAGTTCTGTATGTACTTTTCTACTTAATTCTCATTGAATCGACGTGACGCTGATATTGAAATTATGTGTTTCTTCTGACTGAATGTAGTTAGTGTAAATTATTGCGGCGCAACTTCATGTGTGTTTGTCTATAAACTGTAAACTGCGTAAATCGGCATAGCGCAGGCATTATGCATGTTTTCCTGTAGGAAGATCAAATAATTATTGATGATTTAAATTACGCCATTTGTAATTTATGTACGAAAACTATAGTAACTTTTAAATAATGTCTGAAGATAGATATTTTGTAATTATTATCACTGGAAAGAAAATTGTGTAAAAAATTGTGTAACGGTTGTTATTTTGTTGACGAGTTATCAGATGTGTCATGTATCAAAATTATTAATTAAGTAAATTAAGAAATTTACTTAAGTATTTATATCCAATATATTTATATCCAACATCTCGGTTATAACACACACACACACACACACACACACACACACACACACACACACACACACACAAACACACACACACACACACACACACACACACACACACACACACCCACACGCATATGATAAAGTCGCTAAGCTACTCTCCCTAAAACACAGTCCTTTAAAATGTTTTTTTATAGTGCGGTATTTAGTATGGTTTTTAACCACTTTCTGCTAAATGGTGTGAATTCATTTTTGAGAAAATGTGAAACAAAAATTGCAACAGATGGTCAAGTAGTTAGACATACAAACATAATGCTCTCAGTAATATAAATTTTACGATTAGAAATTTATAAATTATTCTCTCTCTCTCTCTCTCTCTCTCTCTCTCTCTCTCTCTCTCTCTCTCTCTCTCTCTCTCTCTCTCTCTCTCTCTCTCTCTCTCTCTCTCTGCAGGAAGACAGAGACGGTCGAGGTGTGCTACCAAACAACGAGTGACCAGGGGTTCAACGCGGGGAGGTAAAGCATGCCAGTAGGTGTTAGGCGTATACAAATGCGTATACACAATTACGCTGCGAAAAAAGTCACTCAGTTATGGCTAATAACTTATCATGTGTGTCTTTTCACTAACTAAATGATACAAAATCAATAAATATATTGTCAGTTAATAATGAACAAATTTCCTTTTAATGTTATTGATAAATTTGTATAAATCCTCTAAGACAAACATTAGGCACTTGGATAATTCTCCCTCAAACATTGTTTTTAGGGATCCTACACTTAATCCCTCATTAAACTTTGAATATTATGTCTGTAAATTATCAGTAGTGTATTCTTACACCTTGAAGCACTTCTCAACCAATGCTTAGAATCACTTGACATTACATTCCATTACATTATTGGCTTATGTGAAACACTTTTGAATAATGAAATATGTTTACTTTACAAAGTAGGTAGTTATAATGCACATTTTAGTAAAAAGAATACTCAAGGTGGTGTGCTTATTACTTACATAAGTTATATGATGGTTTACTATTACAAAATACTATACAAAAAATATACTATACAAAATCACTATACAGCTTCCCCATATTGAATGTTTATTCCTGATAGTTTCACAACCATTTCAGTTTATAATTTATTTGATTTATAGGCCAACAAATGCAGGTGTTCAAGACTTCCTCTTCACATTAAAAGATATGGATTTGCTTCCAGAAAAAAAAAGTTAATTGTTATATATTCAGGGATATTAATATCATTGTTTTTTTTCTTTTTTGGGGGGGCAAAAAGTGATAATACTCAAAATTTCTCATATCTGTTCTATTCGCATATGTTTTTCCCTGTCATTAACAAGCCTGCCAAAGCATTAGGTAGAATTATAGATCAAATATGGTCAAATGGTTTATTTAACTATAATTCTAGTGGAATATTGTACACTACTATCAGTGACCATTTCCTAGTTTTCAGCTCTTTTTCTATGCTAGATGTCAAATCGCATTATACAAAAATTTTATTTTCTAAAAAGGATTTTTACTAATGATAATTAAGCTAATTTTATATCAGAATTACGGGATTGCAACTGCGAGGAAGCAGTAACTGGTACTCAAACAGATGAATGTTTTAACGTTTACACGCAATATTTTCTACCTCTCCACGATACAAAAAATTTCCTAAAAATGAATATATATAGTTAAAGAAAATCATCTTGACAAATTCTCACAACTATAGGTTTAAAATATCCCATTAATGAACGCAATAGACTTGAAAAGCAGTAAGCAAAATAGCCATTAACCTATGGAGCTGTATTTTAAAAGATATAGAAATATACTAAATTCTGTAATAAGAACATCCCAAGATAACTACTATAAAACTCAATTTTAAGATAATTCAGGAAATAGCAAAAAGACTTGGGAAATCTTAAATACTATCTTGGCAAAAACAGTTTACAAACTTTCTTCTCCTAAAACGTATCTAGGTTAAAAGTTATCAACGAATCATGAAATAGCAGTCTCATTTAATAATTATGTTGCAATGTTGATGGAAGCCATGCGAAAAACACAGAACCTACACAAGAGTCATTCAGTGGTTACTTATCAGACCCAACGACTTTTTTTTTTCAGCCGACAACACCACAAGAAATAGGAAATTTAATTAAAAAAAAATGTTTATGGTCTGATAGCATAGATATAACATAATTAAAAAGTGCGAAAGTGTAGTCTCCTCTTTCTTATAAATAGATCTTTCGAAAGAAGGATTGTTTCCAAAACATCTTAAGATATTTCATGCTTTTCCCATTTACGATAAAAAAAAAGTTAACAAATCTCCCTATAGCAATTACATACCTATATCAGCTTTACTATGATTTAGCAGTACATAAGTTTTCAAATATATTTATGATACCATAGATGAAGATCTATATCAAGTAACTATATTTCGTGATCTGACTAAAGCTTTCGACACCATATCCCACTAAAATAACAGGAATAATGTACAAGATCTGAGGTCAGTTAACTACAGGCAGCATTAAGCAGATCTGCTATTCACTAACATATCGTCACCTGTTATAATGTTGTGCTCTACTGGGGGAGTTAACGAAACTAACATTAACTCTATTTGCTGACCAGAAGCTGGTACGCATCATGTCTCACCGCAATCGCTACGACTACACTAAACCTCTTTTTTGTGAACTGCAAATTGCTGAGACTACCAAACATTTTCTTTTTTTTTATGTAAGAGAGACACCGGCCAAGGGCAACAAAAATCTAATAAAAAAAAAAAAAATCCCACTGAGATCCCCGTCCCTGAATAGGGTCCGAAGCGGCAGTCAAAAATTAAAGGATAAGAATCTTAAAACCTCCCTTTTGAAGGAACTCAAGTCATAGGAAGGTGGAAATACAGAAGCAGGCAGGTAATTACAGAGTTTACCAGAAAAATTGATGAGCGATTGAGAATACTGGTTGACTCTTGCATTAGAGAGGTGGACATAATAGGGATGAGCGAAAAAAGAAAGTCTTGTGCAGCGAGGCGGCGGGAGAAGGGCAGGCATGCACTTAGCAAGATCAAAAGAGCAGTTAGCATAAAAATAGAGGTAGAAGATAGCTAAAGATGCAACACTGCGCCGATGAGAAAGAGGCTGAAGGCAGTCAGTTAGAAGAGAGGAGTTGATGAGAAGAAAAGTTTTGATTCCACCCTGTCTAAAAGAGCGGTATGAGTGGAACACCACACCAAAAATATGTGAAGCATACTCCATATATGGACCATAAGGCCCTTGTACAGAGTTAGTAGCTGGGGGGGTGAGAAAAACTGGCGCAGACATCTCATAACACTTAACTTCATTGAAACTGTTTTAGCTATAGATGAGATGTGAAGTTTCCAGTTTACATTATAAGAAAAGGACAGGTCAGTGTAGAGGGAAGGAGGGAGGACAGTTGAGTGTTATTGAAGAAGAGGGAAGAGTTGACTGGAAGGTTGTGTCGAGTTGATAGATGGAGGAATTAAGTTTCTGAAGCATTGAACAATACCAAGTTTGGTCTGCCCCAATCAAAAATTTTAGAGAGATCAGAAGTCAGGCGTTCTGGGGCTTACCTGCATGAGCTGTTTACTTCTTGAAGGGCTGTACGTCTATGAAAAGACGTGGAAAAGTGCAGATTGGTATCATCAGCGTAGGAGTGGATAAGACGAGAAATTTGGTTTATATCATCAACGTACGAGTGGATAGGGCAAGGAGTTTGGTTTAAAAGATCATTGATGATTAATAAGAAGAGAGTGGGTGACAGAACAAAAACCTGAATAACACCATTGTTAATAGATTTAGGAGAAGAACAGTGACCATCTACCACAGCAGCAATAGAACGGTCAGAAAGGAAACTTGAGATGAAGTTACAGAGAGAAGGATAGAAACCGTAGGAGGATAATGTGGGAATCAAAACTTTGTGCCAGACTCTATTAAAAGTTTTTGATATGTCTAAGGCAACAGCAAAAAAATTCACTAAAATCTCTAAAAGAGGATAACCAAGACCCAGTAAGGGAAGCCAAATCACCAGTAGAGCGGCCTTGACGAAATCCATACTGGCGATCAGGTAGAAAGTTGTGAAGTGATAGATGTTTAAGAATCTTCCTGTTGAGTATAGATTCAAACACTTTACATATTAAAGCAATAGGACGGTAGTTTGAGGGATTAGAACGAACGGTCACCCTTTTTAGTAATGTAAACTTGAACCGGGAAGGAAAGGTAGATGTTGACAGACAGAACTGAAAGGGTTTGACTAAGTAAGGTCCAAGCACGGAGGCGCAGTTTCGGAGAACAATAGGAGAGACCCCATCAGGTCCATAAGCCTTCCGAGGGTTTAGGACAGCGAGGGCATGGAAAACATCATTGCGAAGAATTTTAATTGGTAGCTTGAAGTAGTCAGAGGGTGGAGTAGAGGGAGGAACAAGCCCTGAATCCTCCAAGGTAGAGTTTTTAGCAAAGGTTTTTTAGTTCAGCTTTAGAGCTTTAGCAAAGACTCACTTCAGTTTTAAAGGTAGATATGATAGCAGTGGTGCCATCTGATTGAAATAAAGGAGGAAAATAAGAAGAAAAGTTATTGGAGATGTTTTTGACTAGACACCTGAAGTCACGAGGGGAGTTAGATCTTGAAAGATTTTGACACCTTCTGTTAATGAATGAGTTTTTGGCTTGTTGGAGGACAGACTTGGCATGATTCCGGGTAGAAATGTAAAGTGCATGAGATTCTGGCGATGGAAGGCTGAAGTACCTCTTGTGGGCAATCTCCTTATCATGTATAACACGAGAACAGGCTGTGTCAAACTAAGGTTTGGAAGGTTTAAGTTCGAGAAAAAAAAATGTGTGAGAAATGTACGCCTCCATGCCAGAGGTTATTTTGCCGCCGTTAATTTTCTTGATAGTTCGCTCTTCGTTGCAATTATTCTACGAATTTCTCAATTACTTCCACTTCTTCCTAGAGAGATGAAATAACCTTTTTCTTTCTTTTGTTATTTTGTAGTTTATTATCGGAGAGTTCCAGGCTGTTTCGTAAATCCTCGATGGTCGACTTCATTTTCTCATTTACTCGTTTCATTAAAATAATAATAATAATAATAATAATAGTAATAAATAAATAAATAAATAAATATCCTAGTTCACTTTGATATGTTTGATTTTGTGAGTCAAGTAAGGCTTTCAACACTGATGTACTTGCCTTGAAGAAATCTTGTTGATCGGATAACAGAAGTCCGTTCAGCGCCGCAGTGTGTAGCAGGGAGAGAGAGAGAGAGAGAGAGAGAGAGAGAGAGAGAGAGAGAGAGAGAGAGAGAGAGAGAGAGAGAGAGAGAGAGAGAGAGAGACAGAGAAGACTCAGAAAAATGTTGTACTGTTTTCTAAGGAGATCATATACACCGAGAAAGAGATAATTTCCTAATGAAATAACACTAAAAAATGTAAACTTTATCAATGAAGGTAAAACAAAAGGGGGGTGGGCTAAGTGTTTCGTTATTAGTACACATCAAATTTGTATTTTAGCATTTGTGTATTTCAGCAATTCAATGGGTGTGGGTACTGATGAGTGCATTGAAAAACTTATTATCTTATTACATTGTTCATTATTATATAATGATAATATTATTTTTGTTATTATATAAGTATCATATTGCCATATAATTATTGTTATATTTATATAACTCTACTACTGGTATATTGCCAAGTATATATTATCATTTTTTAATATATATATATATATATATATATATATATATATATATATATATATATATATATATATATATATATATATATATATATATATATATATATATATATATATATATATATATATATATATATATATATATATATATATATATATATATATATATATATATAATTCCGAGATATACTAGGGGTAAATGGGGAAAGCATCCAGAGTTTTCTTTCTTCCTCTATTTCTTGCAACGTTTCACCTTCAAAGAAGTCATCTTTAGGCTAAAATATATAAATAAAATTTATTAAAACACTCTAAAAATATATTTTAAAAGCATAAAAGCATACCCTTAACATTTAAGGAGCTCAGCGATATAAGTAGACAAAGACAGAATAATGAGGTGAAAGTACGCAAGCAGCATGTTAATTAAAAGAAAAAGAAAACAATGTATAGAACCATAGTGATATATGTAGATGAACATAATGGATGGACACATATATTAAACAAAAAAAAAAAGTGGAATAAATAATAATAATTAAAAAAATAAGAATCAATAAAAAAATAAAATAAAATAAAAGAGTAGCCTAGTAGACCGACCTGGTGTGCTTTCGTTGGAAGGAGACTGACAGAAGCTTGCGTTGTGGGAGTTACGTTGATTGCTAACTCAGAAACCAAAGCTCTGAACAGAGTTCATATGAGGTACAATTAAAATGATGATAATTGGTTATTTAATTCAGATTTTTAAGTTTTTAATGTAAATAGTTTCTAACATTTTAATAACTGTATGTGCATCGGCTTTATGTAATAATCTGAAATCCTTCTCTGGAAAGGGACGTTCGTGTTCGTGTGAATGTGTTCTTTTTGATGAAAATGGGGGATGAGCTAGCTGTTTATGTGCACATATCGAATTACCTTTATGTTCACTAATTCTAAGTGTTAGATTCCTCTTGGTTTCTCCAATATATCGAGTCTTGCAGCTCGAACAATTGAATTCATAAATTATGTTGGAAGCGAGTCAAATAGGAATATTGTCTTTGAATTTAAAGAAAGAGGCAATAATGAAGTTATTGGTGAAGGTGAGAATGAATATCAGGATATTGTGTTTAAAGTATGGTATTGAGTCTCTTTTTAATATAATAACTAAGATGGCCATAGTAAGATCATTTTATGTACTGTTTAGATGTCATGTGTGTGAATTGTTGCTAGAAATAAAGGGAGAATAAGAACTCTGAATGCTTTTCCCGTTCATCTCTCTCTTTCTCTCTCTCTCTCTCTCTCTCTCTCTCTCTCTCTCTCTCTCTCTCTCTCTCTCTCTCTCTCTCTCTCTCTCTCTCTCTCTCTCTCTCTCTCTCTCATATATATATATATATATATATATATATATATATATATATATATATATATATATATATATATATATATATATATATATATATATATATATATATATATATATATATATATATATATATATATATATATTCAATTTGGCCAGAACATACCTCAGTATTTTACCTGCAAAACTGAAATCTATTTGCGAGGTCCATAAAAGAGCCTTAGCTCAGTGGATCTAGACTGCAAAGTTCGTTATTTGTATATGTGGACAATAAGCAAAATCCATAT
>NC_087169.1:5799616-5809616 GCF_035594125.1 Scylla paramamosain
TTATGAGTGAACTGAAAATTGTGGAGACGACATAAGACGCATTCATCCATGTTGTAGACAGGACGCGGCGAAATGTGGAGAAATTCATATGGAAGACCAAACAGCACGAAATGTGGATACTCATTGATGGTGGAGTGGATTGCTGAGTTGATAGAGCAGGCTATCTGAGGAAACCATTCGTCCCAGGAGTGCTTTGCTTCTGTTATGTAACGCAGAACGTCAAGGATACGTTTATTACAACGCTCTTCTTTATTGTTTGAACTGGGTAAGTGAAGAACGATGTTACATTTCTTGATGTGAAATTCTTTACAAATCTCATGTAAGACAGTTATTAAATTCAGCACCATTGTCAGAAAAAAAAAATGACACGAGGAGAGGTAGAAGAAAAAATTTTGTTGTCGATGATCGCGCGACCAACAGAAGTAGCAGTTTTGTCTTTGAGAGCAATGAGGATGGTGAAACGACTGAAACTATCCACACAAACTAAAAGATACTGATAACCGTTCTCTGTATGTGGAAGTTTGAGCAAATCAACAGAGACTGAATCCCAAGGAACGGAAGCGATGGAGTATGGAAGCGATGGACTCTCGTTTGCGAGTGAGATACGATGTGAAGAAAACTTAGGACAGAGCGCACAGTGTTGAAAGAAATCTTTCCTCATAGTCGGCCAGATATATGATCATTTTGCCTGTGCGAGGCATGTGTCCTGACCTGGATGTGCTGCATGGGGTGAGTCGTGGACGTGTTGAAGTATGATACTCACTAGCGACTGAGGTATCACGAGCTGAGATAAACGCTCACTAGAATCATCAGTAGAGACATCACTCGACTTATATAAGAGATCTTCTTGTATGAAAAACGTATCAGCACTCACTTGCAGCTTAGGAAGATTTGTCTCATCACTAGATTCGAGGTAATAAGCAACACTAGAACGAAAGGCATCAAAACGTTGATGTTTCCTTATTTCACCCATGATTGACATGGCAGGATTTTCTGTCATGACGGAGATAGTAGCGATATTGCATGATATCGCATCTACCACTGATTTTGTCTTACCAGAAATATATGAAATTGTAGGACTAAATTCTTGAATCGTGAAATGCCAGCGATCAAACTGACCTGTGAAATTGTTGCCTTTGAAGTTCTTTGTGACAGCATAATAATCAGTGTGGACATGAATCTTATAGTCTAAGATGAGTTCACGGAAATGAAGTTACGCCCATATCACGGCGAGACTTTCACGCTTTGTGACGTCATCATTTTGCTCTGTCTTGTTGAGAAATCTACTAGCGTAAGTTAATAACTGATATTTACTGAGTGAATCTTTCTGCTTGAGAACTGCACCGATTCCTTAGCCAGAAGCGTCAGTGGAATAAGATGAAATCTTTCTTAAAATTTGGAAAAGCTTCACACAAGGCAGTTTTGAGAAGATCAAAGGCAACTTCTTCCTTTTCAGATCAGATTAATGCAACATTTTTCTTGGACAATTGAGTGGGAGGTTGAGCGATGAAGCTGAAATATTTGATGAACTGACGATAAAATCCAGCAAGACCGATGAATTGCCTGATATGATCGATATTAGCAGGAAGAGGTAAATTTTTCACAGCATTTACCTTGCCATCTAAAGTGTGAATACCATCTCTGTCGACTTTGTGACCAAGGAATTTGACTTGCAGTTTGAGAAATAAGCATTTGGTGAGTTTGATTTTTAGGCCAGCAGCTAGAACGAGAGACAGAACGAGAGACAGCGTGAGAAAATTATCCTGTAAAGCCTTTGATGCAATGATAACGTCATCAAGGAAGCAGAACACACTTTTACCGATGAGACCTGAGAGAACAGAATTCATCAATCTCTGAAACGTTAGAAGTGAGTTAGAAGTGAGTTAGACCTCAGGCCATGTGTTTGAACATAAATTGGCCTAAGAAGGTAGTGAAAGCAGTATATAGCCGTGAAGTTTCCTCTAATTCAACTTGAAAGAATCCTGAGTGTAAGTCTAGGGTAGAAAATACCGCATTTGAATCTCTGAGAGAAGATCACCTAATCTCAGCATAGGATAATGGTCAAGAATGGCAGATGCGTTGAGTTTCCTTAAGTCGACAACGACTCGCAAATCGCCTTGTTTCTTTGGAACTAGTAACACGGGAGCGTTATGTGGTGAACAGGCAGGTTCCACTGCATCCTGAAGTAACATACATCGCACAGCTTCATCAAGCAGAACACGACGATTGTGTGGCACCCTATAGCTCGGGGTGTAAGATGGTCTGGACACAGGCGTCAGATGAATAGCGTGGTTGATGACGTCTATGTGGCCCAGAGGTTCACCAGGGAGCGAGACAACGTACCTGAAAGGATTTAGGACAATCTGGAAAATCAAGTACAGATATGTGATCATCAATGATAGGCGGGAGAGAAGACAATTCATGACTGTCAGATGCAGATACATTATTGACAGAAGAAGGTAAATTATCCAAGATTATAGCTTTCCCAGAGTAAGGCAAGGCTTCTCCGAGTAGCACAGCTGGTTTGAGCTTGACAGGCGTAGATGTGACATTTTTTTCAGCCCGATTTTACAAAAACCATTTTCATCGATTGTGGTAAGAACGGATTCTAATCTTTGCATGGAGATTGTTTTGCATAACAGAGGATATCAGTTCCTTATGCAGCAGACTTAACACACTTAACACTTGTGCTTACAACATATAAAGCACATTCAGATAGCGTTACCGTATCTGCTAGCAAAATGTTTTTACAAAGAGTGATACCGTGATCTGACTGGGAAGTTGATTGAGAATCAGGCTGTGAGACAGGCAAATTAGGTGACATAACACAATAATCCCGTGCAGATAACATCTGATCGCTAGTAGAAAGAAAAGTTGCAACAGATGTCACTACACCAGCAAGAGAGGAAGTATCAGAGGGGAGAGCGGTAGGAATATAAGTACATATCGCCTTGAGCGCTTTCATGGATGGCAGAGAAAAGACTGATGTCTTATTTGCACATGGTGTTGAAGCCTATGAGAAAATCAGCATTGAAAGATACATCAGATATAATATAAAAATAATCACACATATCTGGTTCCTGGGGTGATAAAGACAGTGATAAGAGTACTTTCCCGATGTCAATCATTTAGATTGACATCGGGAGGTAATGTAGTGATGAAATCCTTAGAAGAGAAAGAGTTTCCGAGATACATCCATTTAGGTAAGGTTTACTGCAGCACCCGTATCAAAGAAGGTTTTGTGTGATACAGAGTGACACGTAACGTCTGTGATAATACCATTGGACAATCCAGCATATCAAATGTTAATTGAAGGAAATGCTGAGTTTGGAGGATGTGTGAAGCATACCTTGTGTTTCCTATGATGTTTAGGTACATAGTAAGGAGAACACTTAAAGACAAATTATATTACGGTGGATTGATCTTAGAAGGGCGCGAAGAGTTTTTCCGACGATGTTTGTGGTTTGTCTGTGATTGTGCCTGTAATCTTGTAAGAACTGACCTACCATTTTTGTGTAAGTAACAAAATGTTTCAGGATTGAAGGAGTGTCTTCCTGAACTATCAAGAACAGCTCTGCACTTTGCAAGACCATGAACTGGCAGCTTTCATCGGTTGCAGGTGGTATTTCTTGATCTTGATTTTGATCGAGTATACTGATAGCTAGATGAAGGGGATGTACGTCTGATGTAACGTCCACGAGAAGGAGAAGAACGGGAAGGCGGGTGATTAGGAGAGGTGAGTGAGTCAGGTGAGGAAGCAACAAGAGCTCAAACAGGTTCATTGGTGGGAAGGGGAAGCTTGTCAGAAATTACTTTGCAGACATCATATAAGTATGTAATCTGGTTTGTGAAATTCGATGTCACTTGCGACCTGAAAATTGGAAGCATTGAGAAAGGAGGTGAACATGATATAAACTATAAGCCTTTTTAACCTATCTGATGACAGTGAGTCATTTGTAAACCAATTTGAGTATTGTAGCTGAGTGATCAATTTTGAGCACATAGAGGAAGCAATGTTTTCTGCCTGGTAAGTATTAGTGTATAAGTGGACGTGCTGTGAGATAAATTTTGGAGAGTTTGAGAAGAGAATGAGTGGCTCCAAGCTTGGAATGACTCTAGAATGAGAATGAATAGAATTGAATGAGAAAATGCAAACTGTGAGCGTGTTTGCATGAGCGACGTGAGTATACAGATAATTAAGGCATAGAAATATAAAAACACATAATACGATAACATAACACACAATATAACACAGAATAATACACAAAACAATAACACAACCAACAACAATAATAATGAAAGACAAAAGGGAATGATATAATCACTTATAGGCATACAGACAGACAAACAGGGAATTAAAGAGACAGATAGGCACCGCTTAATAACAGAAGAAGGAAGAGTGAAAAAAAAAGAAAAATCTGGATCAGATTGATACTTAAATGTTGGCCAGGAAATGACAGCAGATGACTGGAGAAGCACAGCTACATGAGACGGGAGGAGATGACGTTGGACGGGTCCGGGCCCTTGGGACGTACCATGGTCCCTTGGGCGTCTTGGGACGGGTCCTGGGACGTTCTCCACTGCGCTGCGCAACCAGAAGAGAGAAAGAGCACGTGGCGTATCAGCATCGCACTTGCCTCAATAGGGCGTGATATCCTCGTCTCGGTGTGTACTTATGAGTTCGTGTGTCTTCTATCCCACAACACCACTTTGCCATCACTTCTTCTAGCTTGTTACTTGCCCAGTCGATCAGAATGCTTGGAGTATTAATAGCGTGGAGGACCGGAGTGAGGCGGTGATACTGGTAGCTTGGAGGTCGTGGGTAGTTAGCTGATATGTTGATATGTAAGTATAAAAGACACGATGATGAGAGTTCTTCTTGATTTAATAGATGACTGATTGTACACGCTGGACTCGAGACGAAATTTTAACGTGGCAACTGATTGTACTCTCTCTCTCTCTCTCTCTCTCTCTCTCTCTCTCTCTCTCTTCTCTCTCTCTCTCTCTCTCTCTCTCTCTCTCTCTCTCTCTCTCTCTCTCTCTCTCTCTCTCTCTCTCTCTCTCTCTCTCTCTCTGTCTCAAACACTTTAAACACTTTATTATGTTTGTCATTTTACAGTTGAGTTAAGAAGTTAATATAATTTTATAACAAACAAACAGCCCTTAGCAAGCAACTGCTTTATGGGCAGACAAAAAAAAAAAATATTATATATATATATATATATATATATATATATATATATATATATATATATATATATATATATATATATATATATATATATATATATATATATATATATATATATATATATATATATATATGTATATATATATATATATATATATATATATATATATATATATATATATATATATATATGTATATATATTTATATATATATATATATATATATATATATATATATATATATATATATATATATATATATATATATATATATATATATATATATATATATATATATATATATATATATATGTATATATATATATATATATATATATATATGTATATATATATATATATGTATATATATATATATATATATATATATATATATATATATATATATATATATATATATATATATATATATATATATATATATATATATATATATATATATATATATATATATATATATGTATATATATATATATATATATATATATATATATATATATATATATATATATATATATATATATATATATATATATATATATATATATATATATATATATATATATATATATATATATATATATATATATTATTTATTTATATATTAGGACTAATTATAAAAGTAACTAAAAAAAAAAAAAGAAAGAAGAAGAGATATGATCTATAACTGAGCAGTTATAAATCATTTATCACTTGACTGTTATTGAGCAGAACTAAGTGAGGGACCAAGACTAACTGCACGTGACTGGGTAACTGATTGACTGTGTCTGAGCTTTCGAATGAACTGACGAGCTCGTTACACGCGGGCTGTCATTTATCTAACCTAAGTGGATCGCAGATAACTATCCCTAAGGACTGGAAGTGGGTGTGAAATTCCCTTGAGAGGTAAAGAAGGGGGACGATCGCAGGTGTTATCCCTAAGGACTGGAAGTGGGTGTGAAATTCCCTTGAGAGGTGGAGAAAGGACTGGCTATCCATGGTACACACGGAATGAATATATGAATTAGTGAAATAAACATATATTTAATAATAGTAATTGCTGAGACTGATACAACATATGACTCATATTCCCCACAAATTTCCTTATTTCTCCTTGTTCATTCAATATGAGTCTCACCCAGTATATAGTAGAAGAGTTGATCTTGTAAATAAAGTAATTAGAATTCATCTAGGCCCCATATTTTAGACACTTGAAAAAAATAAAATGTCTTATTGTGTTAGCTAGCGCTGTGCCCGAAGCAGTGAACGTGTATGCATGTATGTTTTTCAACACCCGACCCTCCTCGTGGTAGCAAAGTGGAAGAGCGTTACACATCGCCTCTCACGCTTTTTGGTCAGTCATAGTCAATCTATCATATGAGGTAGACGTATGGTTAAAAGGCAGTCGCACGGAGGGGACGGGTCTAGATGCTAGATGGGTCAGTTACTTAAGGGAATGACTGAGTAATTGCTGGCCGTACATCTCGGATTATCTAATTAGCATAGGAGTCTCCATAGTAGTCTGCCAGGAATTGCAGCAATTTATAACCCATTCCATATCCAGGAACGTAACTCCTCGGCTGCGTGTGTACGCGGGTCGAATTGTTGTACAGTGAGAAGTGAATTACACTCCTGTTCGTGTGTCGGCATTCGTCTGCATTCATGTTGTTGTGTTAAATGCTTCTACGATGGAGTCCCAAATGCCCTTTTTAACTCAGGATTCTTTTGAACTGCCTTGCGGTAATTTATCTCTCTTCTTTTTTAAGAGGAGAGATATTGTATTACTGGGCAGAAAGAGTGTTATATTACATCGCCGGAAGGGGTGATCCATTATAAAGGGGGTTTTCCCCCTGGGTATTATACCTTGACCGTGATGTGATTGTTGTTATCTTTCGTTGTTACTGTCTTTCCCTAAACGTGGTTGTCGATCCTTTCTCAGTTTCGGGAGTTAATTTTCATTGTATATCCGTTCCCTGTGGTTGGGTAAAACAGACTGATGACCTCATTTTTCTAACCTGGTGTTATGAACGTTGCTAAAAAGGGTACACGACTCAACAGTGGACCTAATAGCCGATATTAAGCCATAACACAGTCACTTAGGAGATGAAATGGGGATGGTCTAGTCCCTTTGAGGCAGAACATGAAAGAACATCAATCTGTGGTCGTAATAGAAAAAATTGGCGACGTCGCCAAGATTGCTGGAATTTTTTTCGACACTTGAGGGAGATAGTTGTTCGTTTCTTTCATTGTCTTTTATTAACCCAAATTCCGGAGTCCAAGGCTGGTAGCAAAGGGGATAACCGGTATATATATATATATGTATATATATATATATATATATATATATATATATATATATATATATATATATATATATATATATATATATATATATATATATATATATATATATATATATATATATATATATATATATATATATATATATATATATATATATATATATATATATATATATATATATATATATATATATATATATATATATATATATATATATATATATATATATATATATATATATATATATATATATATATATATATATATATTATTTTATTTATTTATTTATTTATTTATTTTTATGTAGGAAGGACACTGGCCTAGGGCACCAAAAATCCAATAAAAAAAAATATGCCCACTGAAATGCAAGTCCCATAAAAGGGTCAAAGCAGTGGTCAAGAATTGATGAATAAGTGTCTTGAAACCTCCCTCTTGAAGGAATCCAAGTCATAGGAAGGTGGAAATACAGAAGCAGGCAGGGAGTTCCAGAGTTTACCAGAGAAAGGGATGAATGATTGAAAATACTGGTTAACTCTTGCGTTAGAGAGGTGGACAAAATAGGGGTGAGAGAAAGAAGAAAGTCTTGTGCAGCGAGGCCGCGGAAGGAGGGGAGGCATGCAGCTAGCAAGATCAGAAGAGCAGTTAGCATGAAAATAGCGGTAGAAGACAGCTAGATATGCAACAATGTGGCGGTGAGAGAGAGGCTGAAGACAGTCAATCAGAGGAGAGGAGTTGATGAGACGAAAAACTTTTGATTACACCCTGTCTAGAAGAGCAGCATGAGTGGAACCCCCCAAAGACATGTGAAGCATACTCCAAACATGGACGGATAAGGCCCTTGTACAGAGTTAGCAGCTGGGGGGTAAGAAAAACTGGCGGAGACGTCTCAGAACACCTAACTTCATAGAAGTTGTTTTATATATATATATATATATATATATATATATATATATATATATATATATATATATATATATATATATATATATATATATATATATATATATATATATATATATATATATATATATATATATATATATCATATTTTTTTATGTAGGAGGGACACTGGCCAAGGCCAACAAAAATCCAGTAATAGTAATAATAATAAAAAAAAAAAAACATGAGATTCCAGTCCCAGAACAGCGTCTAAAGCGCTAATAAAAAAATTGAAGGATAGTTGTCTTGAAACCTCCCTCTTGAAGGACTTCAAGTCATAGGAAAGAAACAGGCAGGGAGTTGCAGAGTTTACCAGAGAAAGGGATGAATAATTGAGAATACTGCTTTACTCTTGCAGGAGGAGGGGAGGCATGCAGTTTGCAAGATCAGAAGAGCAGTTAGCATGAAAATAACTTTACAAGACAGCTAGAGATGCAACATTGCGGCTATGAGAGAGAGGCTGAAGACATTCAGTTAGAGGAAAGGAGTTGATGAGACGAGCTTTTGATTCCACCCTGTCTAGAAGAGCGGTATGATAGGAACCCCCTCCCAGATATGTTAAGCATACTCCATACATGGACGTATAAGACTCTTGTATAGCGTTACCAGCGGGGGATGGGGGAACTGGCGGAGACGTCTCAGAACGCCAAACTTCATGAAAGCTGTTTTAGCTAAAGATGAGATGTGAAGTTTCAAGTTCAGATTATAATCAAGTTCAGATTATAATTTTATTTTACATTGAACATCCCCTGACCGGGGATGTTCAATGTAAAAGAGGAGGGCAGTTGAATGTGATTGAAGAAGAGGAGATAGTTTTCTGGCAGGTTATGTCGATTTGATACATGTAGGAATTGAGTTTCTGAGGCATTGAACAATACCAAGTTTGCTCTGCCCCAATCAGAAATTTTAGACAGATCAGAAGTCAGGCGTTATGTGGCTTCCCTGCGTGAAGTATTTACTTCCTGAAGTGTTAGACATCTATGAAAAGATGTGGTAAAGTGCAGGGTGGTATCATCAGCGTAGGAGTGGATAGGACAAGAGATTTGGTTTAGAAGGTCATTGATGAATAATAAGAAGAGAATGGGTGACAGGACAGAACAATAAGAAACACCACTGAGGGTAGCTCATAAAATTAAAGCTTTGTGCTAGACTCTATCAAAAGCTTTTGATATGTCTGAGTCAACCGCATAAATTTCACCAAAATCTCTAAAAGAGGATGACCAAGATTCAATAAAGAAAACCAGAAGATCATCAGTAGAGCTGCCTTGATAGAACCTATACTGGCAATCAGATAGAAGTTTGTGAAGTGATATATGTTTAAGAGTTTTCCTGTTGAGGTATAGATTCAAAATCTTTAGATAGGCAGGAAATTAAATCAATAGGATGGTAGCTTGAGGGATAAGAATGGTCACCTTTTTTAGGAACAGGCTAAGTGTAGGCAAACTTCCAGCGAGAAGGAAAGGTAGATATTGACAGAGTTGAAAGAGTTTGACTAGGGAACGTGCAAGCACGGAGGTACAGTTTCAGAGAACAATAGGAGGGACCTAATCAGGTTCATAAGCCTTACAA
>NC_087169.1:5814616-5884616 GCF_035594125.1 Scylla paramamosain
CCAACAATGTTTCCTTCCGTCCTGCACATACCTCGTATCGGTGCTTACACCGACAGGCCCAAATATCAGTATTATGATCATTTTCCTTAGAATTTTTACTGCTTCTGTATCAGAGACCCATCTCTGTGTACTGATCGCATAACAGAGATAGTAGTGTCTGGCAAGGAGGCGTACATTATTGTGTTCTTGTTTGACTGGGCCACCTAGGCACCATGTGGACAACACTGTGACTGTAGGCATTGCTCTTTTTTTTTTTTTTATGGAGGAGGGACACTGGCTAAGGGCAGCAAAATCAAATAAAAAATAATAGGATGCCAGTCCCAGAACAGGGTCCAAAGCGGTAGTGAAAATTTGAAGGATAAGTGTCTGGAAACCTCCCTCTTGAAGGAATTCAAGTCATAAGAAGGTGGAAATACAGAAGCAGACAGAGAGTTCAGAGTTTACCAGAAAAAGGGATGAATGATTGAGAATAATGGTTAACTCTTTAGAGAAGTGAACATAATAGGCGTGAGCGAAAGAAGAAAGTCTTGTGCAGCAAGGCCGCGGGAGAAGGGGAAGTATGCAGTTAGCAAGGTCAGAAGACCAGTTAGCATGTAACTAGCGGTAAAAGATAGCTAGAGATGCGACATTGCGGCGATGAGAGAAAGGCTGAAGACAGACAGTTACCCTGTCTAAAAGAGCGGTATGAGTGGACTCCCTTGTCCCCCCAAGACATGTGGAGCAAAATCCATACATAGAGGGATAAGACCCTTGTACGGAGTGGGCAACTGGGGGGATCACAAAAACTGCCGGAGACGTCTCAAAACGCATAAATTCACAGAAGCTGTTTTACCTAGAGATAAGATGTGAAGTTTCCAGTTTAGATTATAAGTAAAGAACAGACCGAACATATTCTGTGTTGAAGAGGAGGAGGGTTGAATGTCATTGAAAAAGACGTGATAATTGACTGGAAGGTTGTTTCGAATTTATGGATGGAGAAGTTGAGTTTTTGAGGCAATGAACAATACCAAGTTTGCTCTGCCCCAATCGGAAATTTTAAAATGATCAGAAGTAAGGCGTTCTGTGGCTTCCCTGCATGAAATGTTTACTTCTTGAAGGATTCGATGTCTATGAAAAGTATGGAAAAATGCAAGGTTGTATGATCTGCGTAAGAGTGGATAGGTCAAGAAATTTTGATTAGGTCATTAATGAATAATAAGAAGGGAATGGGTGACAGGACAGAACAATGGGTATCGCCACTGTTAATAAATTTAGGAGAAGAACAGCGATCGTCTACCACAGCAGCAATAGAACGGTCAGAGAGGAAACTTGAGATGAAGTTACATACAGAAAAATAGAAGTCGTAGGAGGGTACATTGGAAATAAAAGCTTTGTGTGAGACTTTATCAAAAGCTTTTGACATGTCAAAGATAACAGATAAGGTTTCATCAAAATCTCTAAAAGAGGATGACCAAGAATCAGTAAGGAAAGCTAGATGACCAGTAGAGCGGCCTTGACGGAACCGATATTGGCGATCAGATAGAAGGTTGTGAAATGAAAGAAGTTTAAGAATCTGCCTGTTGAGGATAGATTCAAAAACCTTAGATAGGAAGGAAATTAAACAAATAGGACGGTAGTTTGAGGGATTAGATCGGTCACCCTTTTTAGGAACAGGCTCAATGTACACAAACTTCCAGCAAGAAGGAAAAGTAGATGTTGACAGAGAGAGTTCAAAGTGTTTGACTAGGGAAGGTGAAAGCACGAAGGCACAGTTTCGGAGAAGAACAGGAAAGACCCCATCAGGTTCATAAGCCTTCCGAAGGCTAAGGCCACCGAAGGCATGGAAAACATCATTGCAAAGAATATTAAAAGGTAGCATAAGGTAGTCAGAGGGTGGAGGAGAAGGAGGAACAAGCCCTGAATCATACAAGGTAGAGATTTTGCAAGGGTCTGATAGAAGAGTTTAGCTTTAGAGATAGATATGGAAGCAGTGGTGCTATTTTATTTATTTTTTTATGTAGGAGGGACACAGCCCAAGGTCAACAAAAACACACACACAAAAAAAAAAAAATGCCCACTGAGATGCCAGTCCCATAAAAGGATCAAAGCAGTACTCAAAAACTGATGAGTAAGTGTCTTGAAACCTCCCTCTTGAAGTAATTCAAGTCATAGGAAGGTGGAAATACAGAAGCATGCAGGGAGTTCCAGAGTTTACCAGAGAAAGGGAAGAATGATTGAGAATACTGGTTAACTCTTGCGTTTGAGAGGTGGACAGAATAGGGGGTGACAAAGTCTTGTGAAGAAAGTCTTGTGCAGCGAGGCCGCGGGAGGAGGGGGGGCATACAGTTAGCAAGATCAGAAGAGCAGTTAGCATGAAAATAGCGGTAGAAGACAGCTAGAGATGCAACATTGCGGCGGTGAAAGAGAGGCTGAAGACAGTCAGTTAGAGGAGAGGAGTTGATGAGACGAAAAACTTTTGATTCAACCCTGTCTAGAAGGGCAGTGTGAGTGGAAACCCCCCAGATATGTGAAGCATACTCCATACATAGACAAATAAGGCCCTTGTACAGAGTTAGCAGCTGGGGGGGGCGGTGAGAAAAATTGGCGGAGATGTCTCAGAACACCTATCTTCACAGAAGCTGTTTTAGCTAGAGATGAGATATGAAGTTTCCAGTTCAGATTATAAGTATAGGACAGACCGAGGATGTTCAGTGTAGAAGAGGGGGACAGATGAGTGTCAATGAAGAAGAGGGGATAGTTATCTGGAAGGTTGTGTCGAGTTGATAGATGGAGGAATTGAGTTTTTGAGGCATTGAACAATACCAAGTTTGCTCTGCCCCAATCAGAAATTATATAAAGATCAGAAGTCAGGCGTTCTATGGCTTCCCTGCGTGATATGTTTACTTCCTGAAGGGTTGGACGTCTATGAAAAGACGTGGAAAAGTGCAGGGTGGTATCATCAGCGTAGGAATGGATAGGACAAGAAGTTTGGTTTAGAAGATCATTAATGAATAATAAGAAGAGAGTGGATGACAGGACAGAATCCTGAGGAACACCACTGGTAATAGATTTAGGAGAAAAACAGTGACCGTCTACCACAGCATCAATAGAACGGTCAGAAAGGAAACTTGAGATGAAGTTACAGAGAGAAGGATAGAAGCCGTAGGAGGGTAGTTTTGAAATCAAAGCTTGTGCCAGACTCTATCAAAAGCTTTTGATGTGTCCAAGGTAACAGCAAAAGTTTCACCAAAATCTCTAAAAGAGGTAGAAATTTGGTAGAAATAAAAGAGGGAAAGAAAAAGATTCATCGTTATGGGATATATTTTTGCCTTGATGCCAGAAGTCATGAGGGGGAGTTAAATTTAGAAAGATTTTGACACTTTCTATTTTTGGCTAGTTGGAGAACAGACTTGGCATGGTTCCGGGTAGAAATATAAAGCACATGAGATTCTGGTGATGGAAGGCTTAAGTACCTTTTATGGGCCACTTTTCCATCATGTATAGCACGACAATAGGCCGTGTTAAACAAAAATTTGGAGGTTTTTGGTCGAGAGAAAGAGTGAAGAATGTACACCTCCATGCTAAACACTATCAACTCTGTTATGCATTCGGCACAGAGAAACGGATCTCTGACACGGAAGCAGTAGTCATTCCAAGGAAAATCAGCAATATACCTCCTTCAGGTTCCCCCAGGTAGCAGAGAACAAACGCTAGTGGCACCTCCGCTTAGGCGGATCCTGAGGATGGATTGAAATATTACGGCAAGAGTATAAGTATAAAAGGTTAGGAAAAGGTCAAGAATGTTGGGTGTATCTCAAACACGGTCAAAATTACAGGTAGGGTGTTGCTCCAATTGCTTTAGGTCGTGTAGCATAGTTGAATGCTAGTTCACCAGGATGGTCAGTGAAGGGAAAGGAAAGCCAAAACTGGTTATGAACAGTGATCTCCAAGAATGGAGTTCTCAGAAAAGGGAAGTGAATCAGAATGTGTTCCACTTTGGAAGTTAAGTAGTCAAAAAATTTCTTGCATTTAGAGGAGTTGGGTAAGAGGTATACAGCACAGATAAATTTTGTTTGAGAGCGACTGTACTCGCAACCAGATGGTGAAAAACTCGAATAATTCAAGAGCATATGCACGAGAGTAGGTTAAAGTATTGTTCATATAAACGCAACATCTAGCTTTTGATTGAAAATGAGGAAAGACAAAATGGGAGGGAACAGAAAAGGAGGTACTCTCAGTTGCCTCAGACATCTCTCTTTCAGTGAGGAAAAGATGATGAAGTTTAGAAGAGGAGAGGTGGTGTTCTACATATTGAAAATTAGATCTAAGACTACAAATGTTGCAGAAGTTAATGAAGAAAACTTGAGGGGGGTGTGAAGACACTTAGGGTTGTTTGCGGGCAGTTTGCACATTGTTTCCATACAATTTTTCACGTGTACGTATTTGATTCTCATTCAGAATGTGAAACACTGTGTGTGTTTGTGTGTGTAATAATAATAATAATAATAATAAACGGTTTAATATTTAGGCAGTTAACAAACTGAAAATGTACAGAGGGGATTAACATTAATCCTAAAGGTAAGTCTAATCTAGAAGAGACTGTTGATTGATGGATCGCACCATGGTGGGAATTGCGCTGAGTCTGTACCGGTCGGTGACGCCTTTAGGGGCTTTATCTTGTCGTGATGTCTGGTGGCACGGACCGGGCGAGGCAAGTCAGGCGGCAACATGTGTCTGAGGCATGGATGATGCAGTAGTCCCTTTCCAAACTTCTCCAGAGCCTCTCGATGTCTGGCGGATAGTCTGGACAGACTCAGGGTGGTCAGGGCTTCTTCATAGGTGGTGTAGGCAGGGCCAAGGATGACCCTGCACGCTCTTTTCTGCACACTTTCTAGGTGTAGCTGTTGAGTATGTTTGAGGGAGGAGGACCACGCTAGGGAGGAATACATGAGTTTGGGGAGGATGAAGGTGAGGTACACCCCCCTTAACTCATCTGTCGACATCCCCAGCGACCTGAGTCTGCACATCATGTACAGCCTGTATGTAGCTGATCTTACGGTGCTGGCGACATGTTACTTCCAGGTCAGCTGGTCGTCCCCCGTGCCTTCGAAAAGCTTGGCACATCGGACCACCTGGAGGGGGTGAGGGCCTATTTTTAGTTGGGGAGGGGGCACTGGTACAGAGGAGGTACATAAATGCAACACCACAGTTTTGCTGTGGTTTATGGTCGTCCTGCTCTCCTCCGTCCACGTCTGCAGTCGCTCCAGAATTGCTTGTAGTGGCGAGTAGTCCAGGTTCTTGGTGGAAACTGGGATGTCCACGGTGCAGTCGTCCACATACTTCCAGCGATGGGGGGTGTCAGTGAAGGCGTCGTTAATGAGGAGGAGGAAGCATAGAGGACCCATCTTGGTCCCCTGGGGGACCCCACATGTCAGCTGTTGGAAATTAGAGACAGAGCCCTGATAGCGAACGGCCTGACGCCTCCCTGTGAGGAAGTCGGCTACCCACGCTACCAAGTTAGGAGGGAGACCCAGACTTATTGCCTTGCTGATGACAACAGTGTTATCAACAAGATCAAAAAGGCTTTTATGTCCACAAAAGCAACAGATAGAGAGGTGTTTCGCTTGTCCAGGTGGATGAATTCAAGGAAGCTGGTCAGGTAATGGGAGGTGGAGGTGACTTTAATATTTCCAAACTGTCTGATATCCACGGTATTACAAATTTTGGTGTAGGCTCAGTCATACACAAAATCTTCACACATAAGGCTAGGCATGGGGGTGATAGAGATTGGCCTGAGGTCATTGAGTGACTGTGGACTGGAAGTTTTGGGGATGGGGGTCACGTAAGATGTTTTCCAGTCCGCGGCGCAAGAGTGTTGGGAGAGAGAGGCGTTTATTATGGAGCATAGCAGTGTTGCTAGCTCTACAGCAAACTCCTTGTAAATTTTTATAGGAAGGTCAGTGGGTGTGGTGGATCTTGGTTTGAATTTGAGTATTCCCTTAAAAACATCCACCGCATGGACCAAGGGGGGAGGGGAGGGGAGCGCGAAGATAGGCAGGAAGCGGAGTGGTGTGGAGGGGAGGAAAGGTTTGACAGATAGCAGCAAAGTGATCGTTCATCTCCTGAGCTGCGAGATTAGCAGGAAGGTGTGTAGTGCAAGGAAGAGATGAAGTGTGCTTTTGTAGGCCACACAAAGCTTTGATCTTAGCGTACCACTATCTGTTGTTGGCCACCTTGAGGTGGTGTATCTTATCTGGGTAATAGCTTTCCTTTGCAGTCTTAATCTCCCTGATCACTCTGTTTCTTAGTTTCCTGTATAGGACCGGGCAGGAGTGGAACGCCCAGGTCCACTGACGCATGAGTCTTTTAATGTGGGGTGTCATCCAGGGGGCATCAGATGGGTGCGCTGTGATGCTCTTGGCTGGGAAGTAGCGGTGGAAGGCTTCTGTGGTGGTGGCGACATAATTTTGCCATTTTAAGTGGACGTCCTCCACATCCAGCACCTCGGTCCACGGTTGTTGTGTCACCCACTGCCCAAACTCCCTCATGGCTGAGTCAGGCATGGGGCGGTGGATCCCGGTGACAGCTGACCGGGGGGGTCAAGCTGGTGGGTGTGGCTGTCCACAGTATGGAGAGGTGGGTGCTCCGTCCCATGGGAGGCAGCGGCTTGGGGGGCGAGTACTGCTGGCCCAGGTCTGTCAGTATAAGGTCGAGGATGGCTTGCTGGTGGGTGGGGAAGTCCACGACCTAGGTGAGGTGTAGCTGGTGTAGGATATCGTTGATATCTAATCTGTTAAAGTCTCCACAGATGACCAGCTTGGCGGCAGGATACCTCATCCTAAGGGCATCAGCAGTGTCGATGATTTGAGCGGTGAGTAACTGTGCTGTGGCGGCTCGTGGGGGATGGTACACGACGCACACGATGATGGAGGCCATGTTGCTGGGATAGCAGGGGGGCGTAACTCTCACCCACAGGACCTCCACACCGGCAGGAATATCGACAGGGAGGTGTGAGGGGCTGAGGGCAGAGCGGCAGAAAACGGCCACTCCTCCCCCTCTGCGTCCTGACCTGAGGTGATGGTAGAGCTGGTAGTCCTGCATCGTGCACACCTCAGGAACAATCTGCCACGCCTCAGTAACCGCCACAATGTCCGCACAATCAACACACAACACACTCACCATCACAATCAACTCGTCCATCTTGTTGGCCAGAGACGTCGCATTAAATAAGACGAGGGAGGGAAGACTATGCCACACATGCGGCACTTCAAAGTGTTTGTATTCCTTCTTCTCCACCCTGCGGTCTTCTCTTGCACTGGAGGTCACTATCTTGATGGGACGCACCACACTTTTACCTGCTCTCGATCCGCGATTCCGAAATAGTTTCAAGGTCTTAAGGCACTTAATCACGTTAGGCGGCGGGTAACCGGATCCTCGCCTACGATGCAGGAGGTAGTTGCGTTAGTACGTTTGCACTGAAGCACACATTTTTCTTTATGTGTCGACGCACTCGCTAAATGTGTTCACAAAAACAACAATCCCACCAGGGCGAGCCTAAAACTAAAACTAAAAGTTGAAAACAGAAAAAAAAACTGAGGTCACTATCAATAGGGAGTAGGGAAGGCCAACATGCTGACCGAGGCTGCTCGAAAGCGCCTAAGGTCACACGTGTTTCCTGTGTGAGGTCAAGACGGTGTGTGTGTGTGTGTGTGTGTGTGTGTGTGTGTGTGTGTGTGTGTGTGTGTGTGTGTGTGTGTGCATGCGGCGGTGATGAATCAGTACTAGCACGGGGCTTGCAGTGAAAACACCATGTTATGAACAGAAAAAAAAAAATAATAAAAAATTATTGAATCGCTCCATTCATACCCGCAATTGGTGGATGTAACTAGCATAGGTTATGAAGGAGATGAAGATGGATGCTGTGATGAAGATCAAAACCATCAAAGTATAGTTGAGAGTTGAGCATCCAAAGGACATTGGTGAAACCTGGTTAATCTACTCTCAGAACTATTATATTGAAAGGGAATTTTCTAAAAGTTTCCTCACTCATCTTTCTTTTTTTTTTTTTGCCCTTAAATGTATTATCAAAATTGATAAGTAGAATATTGAGGCTGCTGGAGCAATCTCGACACCCACAGGTATCCTGACAATAATTGAGGTTTGGACAGCAAACATTTTGCAGAAACAGTTTTTTAGAAACTGTTTCTCGGGAAATTGTTTCCAAGCTGTTTGGAAACATTGTTAAGTACACTGCTGGGTGGCTTGTAGTCCCTGTGTTAGAAAACAAGTTATTTTGGTAGGTTTAGAGTGAGGCAGGCTGTCCAGTTTTGCCACGTTGGATCATATGGCTGCATAACTTGGTTAGGGGTCAAGATGCTGTTGCTTTGTAAACACCGCATCGATTTAGCGGCTTTCTTCAAACACCAGGCCGTGACTGCGAATACTTCCTCCACTATTCTTTGGGCTGTCGGGCGCAGTATATATCTGGCATTAGCCTCCCCTTGTTAGGATTCACGGTCGGTGGAAGGAGAAAGTGAAATTATCTTAATGATACTTAAACCTTGCTTCAGTCTATCACTCTCCTTCATGACTGTCCGTTCGTGGCTTCTTCCTCCAACCTGGGGCCCCCAGGCCCTAAGTGATAAGCCCTGGAACCCCCTTTTCAAGAAGAAAATTGTACGAGGTCAGTTTCAGCCAACATATTGTGAGAAACATTTGGCGACCAAGCCTTTATTAGGCGGTCATTCCATCAAAGACATCAAGATTTTTTAAGTTTATAACTCGCTGATTATGGCTTCTACGCGAGAATCAAAGGTTATCTCGCAGTCAGATGACGATTTGTGGGTTGAGGTCTCCTTCTGGTGTGTATTTCAGAGAGGGAAACTTCATCCCCTAATTTTCTTGGGACAAGTAGTCATATTTACCTTATACTGTCATGGAGATGCGCCCAACATTCTTGACCTTTTCCTAATCTCTAATACTTCTACTTATGCTGTTACTCTGTTTTCTCCGTTGGACTCCTCCCATTACAACCTCATATCTATATTTTGTTTTTTCTATGGAATGACTATTGCTTCCGTGTCAGAGACCCATCTTGGTGTCCTAAGAGCATAAAAGAGGTTATAATATCTGGCATGGAGGTATTCATTGCTTGCTCCTTCCTCGCCTGAATCCTGAAAGCTGAACTATTCTCTCAACCATTTGCTAAAAAAGACTCTACCTTAGATGATACAAGACTTCTTCTCTTTTCTCTATCCTTCTAATATATTTCGTGCCTCCTATTAACTTAAATTATTTATGTTTTCCATGCCCTCGCTGGTATTATCGCTCGAAAAGCTTATGTATCTGATGGTACCTCTTATTCTTCTCTGAAACTGTCTCCGTGCTTGCATCTTGCCTTGTAAATTTCTACGATGTCTGTTCATCAACATCTATCTTTTCTTCCTGCTGGAAGATTCTCTATATTCAGCATTTTCTAAAAAACAAATAAAATAAAAAAATACTCTAATCTCCTGCAGTACAACGCACTGACAACTCGAAAATAGTTTCTGGAAATAACACACACACAAGCACACACACACACACACACACACACACACACACACACACACACACACACACACACACACACACACACACACACACACACACACACACACACACACACACACACACACACACACACACACACACACACACACACACACACACATAAAAACGCTTCTTACCGAAACATTTTCAAGTGAAAACACTGCAGTGATGGTGATGACCTTTGGCTTCTCTAAGCACAGAGTAGAATTAGCGCGGGAGTATTTTAGCCAGTAATTAAAAAGACCAGATTCAACCAATGCCGATGATCTGAAGAAGAAAAGAAAATGCACACAATATATTTACATTGTCCCGTGAGAAAGGTTACTATTATTTTTTTTTTCTGTTTTCACGTTCTATTAATACTTGGAGAGAGTGGTCTCTCCCCAGAACTTGAGGTCATTATGACTGTGGAAAAGTGTGTTCTTTTGAACAAATTATAGCTTCTCTTTTACATATTTTCTTTTAATTAATTTACCAGTAATATAGTATTAAGCAGAACTTTATCCTTCTATCAAATGAACCTGGAGTCACGTGAGAAAGACACTAGGGTCTTGGGCACGTAACTAACAGCACCAGATATCTGCGTGACTGTGGACAATGTCTTGGGTGAAACTAACAACGTCAGACACCCTGTTATGGTTCGAAGGGATCAGTACCCCTTCACTTTAAATTCATGATTTTTTTTCTCTCTCTTTTTTGTGTAGGAGGGAAACCGGCCAGAGAAAGAAAAGAAAAATGCAAAAAAAAAAAAAAAAGTCACGAAGATGCCTGTTCTCGTACACAGTCGAAAGTGTTAGTCAGAAATACAGGATAAGTGTCTTAGGGCCTCCCTGTTGAAAGAGTTCAAATCATAGGAAGGTGGAAGTATAGAAGCAGGCAGGGATGTTCAGATTTTACAAGAGAAAGGAATGAATGATTGAAAATACTAATCAGATCTTGCATTAGTAAGGTGGAGTTAATAAAAATGAGAAAAAGAAGAACGTATTGTGCAGCAAGGCAGCGGGAGGAAGGAAGGCATGCAGCTAGCAAGATTAAAAGAGCAGTTCAGTTAGCATGAAAATAATGGTAGAAGATAGCAAGACATGTAACATTCTTGCGATGAGAAAAAGTCTGAAGACAATCAGTTAGAGTAGATTAATTAATTAATAAGACGAAAAATTTTTCTTTCGATCCTATCTAAAAGAACGGTATAAATAGAATCCTCCCATACATGTGAAGCATACTCCATACATGGACATATAAGGTCCCTGTACAGAGTTATTACCTTGGGGGTGATAAAAACTGGCAGAGACGACTCAGAACACCTAACTTCATATAAGCTGTTTTAGCTAGATATGAGATGTGAAGTTGCCAGTTTAGATATATATATATATATATATATATATATATATATATATATATATATATATATATATATATATATATATATATATATATATATATATATATATATATATATATATATATATATATATATATATATATATATATATATATATATATATATATATATATATATATATATATATATATATATATATATATATATATATATATATATATATATATATATGTAAAGGACAGACCAAGGAGGTTCAGTGTAGAAGAGTGGAACAGTTGAGTATCACTGAAAAAGAGTGGATAGTTATCTGGAAGGCTGCGTCAAGTTGATTAGGGTTGTGTATGCAGCGAGATAACGTGTTTCGGTAAGAACAAATGAAAAAAGAATAATGAAGGAGAGAGAGAGAGAGAGAGAGAGAGAGAGAGAGAGAGAGAGAGAGAGAGAGAGAGAGAGAGAGAGAGAGAAAGAGAGAGAGAGAGAGGCCGGAGACAAGACTTAGACAAGTCCTGATCACGTAGCTACCAAGTCTGAAACTTCCAGAATGATATTTATTGCGCAATCACTTCTATTCCCCACGTAAATTTCCTTACTTCTCCTTGTCCATTCAAACCAAGTCTCACATAGTATTTAGTAGAAGAGTTGCTCTTGATAATAAAGTAATCAGTATTCATCTAATTCCCCCTAGTTTGATCATTATAATTTTTGAAAAGGAAAGTGTTTTGTTCATGTAAGACAACGCAGGGAGCAAAGTGGTGGGCGGGTGTACGTATGTATGTCGCACTCCCCGCCTTCCTTGTACCCCGTCCTCGTAGCAGCAGTGGGAGAGTGGCGCACTTTCCTACAGTCAGTCACTACCTGGCGCTTAGATGGAGCAGATGTATTGAGATGAGCACTAGTATCTGACGGAGACTGAGACAGGATAAGAGTTGGATGGGTCAGTTGCCTCAAGGGGATAACTGAGTCATTACTGGCCCCGGCCTTCTTATATAGAATAAGTCTCCATAGCAGTCTGCCAGAGAGGGTAGTTGTGAATAACGCACTCCATACCCAGGAAAGTGATTCCTCCGGTGCGTGTGTGAATGACCCTGCTGTATATTCATGGGTATTCCTTTATAGTTGTGTCTATTATTAGTTAGCTTGTTTAGCATTAAATGCAACTGAGAAAAGCTTCTGGAGGGTGCTTGACCTGCAGAGGACTTAAGTAATTGGCTGTGTAGTGAACTTTACTCCCTCCTCACGTCCTGACAATGCCTGCTGTCCAGGAGGTAGTAAATATAGCCTATTGAACCTATAGCACCCTAATGGACAGTGGGGAGACTTCTTGCTGAGGGTGATTGTCCAGCAAGGCTTCATACCTCGGCCAGATATGTGTTAGTGCTCATTATAGTTGTTTTTTCCTTAGACATGTTTGTCGATCCTTTCACCGCTGTAACAGTTAATTGGTGTTGGACTATTTATTTCCTTTGTCTGTAGGTGGGTAAAACAGATCAGCGACCTCAGTTAGTATGACCTGACGTTACGACTGTTATAAAAAGCGTGCATGAGTCCAAAGCGGACCTTATAACCTATATTAAGCCCTGTACCTAGTGTTGTTCGAGGTGACAAAGAAGAAGCTAGTCCAGGTGCGGCAGCTTTGTGAAGGGGCTGAAAACTGTGGTCGTAACAATAGATGGAGGAATTGAGTTTTGACGCATTGAACAATACTACTTTTGGCCTGCCCCATTCAGAAATTTTTGAGAGATCAGAAGTAAGGTGTTTGGTGGCTTCCCTGCGTGAACTGTTAACTTCCTAAAAGGGTTGGACGTCTATGAAAAGACGTGGAAAAGTGCAGAGTGGTATCATCAGCGTAGGAGTGAAAAAGACAATAAGTTTGGTTTAGAAGATCATTGATGAATAATAGGAAGAGAGTGGGTGACAGAACCGAACCCTAAGGATTATCACTGTTAATATGTTTAAGAGAGACGAACAGTGACCGTCTACCTAAACAGCAATAAAACAGTCAGAAAGAAAGCTTGAGATAAAGTTAAAAAGAGAAGGATAAAATCCATAGGTAGTTTGAAAATTATAGCTGTGTGCCAGATTCTATAAAAAAAAAAAAAATTGCTATGTCTAAGGTAAGAGCAAAAGTTTCACCAAAATCTCTAAAAGAGGATGAATGATCAAGACTCAGTAAGGAGATCACCAGTATAGCGGCCTTATTGGAACTAATACTGGCGATCAGATAGAAGGTTGTGAAGTTATAGATGTTAAAAAATCTTCCTGTTGAGAAGAGATTCAAAAACTTTTAATAGACAAGAAATTAAAAGAATAAGACGATAGTTTGAGGGATTAGAACTGTCACCTTTTTTTTTTTAGGAACAGGCTGAATGTAGGCAAACTTCCAGCAAGAAGAAAAGGTAGATGTTGATAGAGTTGAAAGAGTTTGACTAGATAAGGTGCAATCACGGAGGCGCAGTTTCGGAGAACAATAGGAGGTACCCTATGAGGTCCACAAACTTTCCGAGGATTCTGGCTAGCAAAGGCATGGAAAACTTCACTGCGAATAGTTTTAATGGGCAGCATGACAAAGTTAGAGGGTAGAGAAGAAGGAAGAACAAACCCTGAATCATCCAAAGCAAAGTTTTTAGCAAAGGTTTGAAGAGTTCAGCTTTAAAAATAGTTGAGATGGCAGTGGTGCCATCAGGTTGAAATAAAAGAGAGAAAGAAGAATAAGCAAAGTTATAGATGTTTTTTGGCTTAATGCCATAAGACACGAGGGAAGTTAGATCTTGAAAGATTTTCACACTTTATAAATATATTAATATAGGAGCTTTTGGCTAGTTGGAAAACACACTTTGTATAATTAGTTCAGCTTTAGAAATATATGTGATAGCAGTGGTGCCATCTGGTTGAAATAAAGAGGGGAAAGAAGAAGAAGAAGCAAAGTTATTTGAGATATTTTTGGCTAGATGCCAGAAGTCACGCGGGGAGTTAGATCTTGAAAGATTGTGACACATTCTGTTAATGAAGGAATTTTTTGGCTAGTTGGAGAACAGACTTGGCATAAATATAAAGTGCATGAGATTCTGGTGATGGAAGGCTTAAGTACCTTTAGTTGGCCACCTCTTTATCATGTATAGCACGAGAACAAGCTGTGTTGAACCAAGGTTTGGAAGGTTTAGGTCGAGAAAAAGAGTGAGGAGTCTATGACTCCATGACAGACACTATCACTTCTGTTATGCGTTCGACACACAAAGACGTGTCTCTGACACGGAAGTAGTAATCATTCCAAGGAAAATCAACAAAATACCTCTTCAGGTCCCCCCAAACTAGCAGAGGCAAAACGCCACAGGCTCCTTCGCTTAGGGGGATCCTGAGGATAGATTGGAGCGATAGCACAAAATACAGATATGAGATTGTGGTCTGAGGAGCCCAACGGAGAAGAGAGGGTCGCAGCATAAGCAAAAGGATTAGAGGTCAGGAAAAGGTCAAGAATGTCGGGTGTATCTCCAAGACGGTCAGGAATATGAGTAGGGTGCTGCACCAATTGCTATAGGTCAAGGAGGATAGCTAAAGATAGTTGAAGGCTAGTTCACCAGGATGGTCAGTGAAGGTAGAAGAAAGCCAAAGCTGGTGGTAAACATTGAAGTTATACATATATATATATATATATATATATATATATATATATATATATATATATATATATATATATATATATATATATATATATATATATATATATATATATATATATATATATATATATATATATATATATATATATATATATATATATATATATATATATATATATATATATATATATATATATATATATATATATATATATATATATATATATATATATATATATATATATATATATATATATATATAAAGAAAGAAAGAAAGAAAGAAATCATTACGATAAGTTATTTTTGGAAAATGCCTCTAGCATTAGGAAGTGTTGGAAAATTCTTAAGGAAATAATAAACAAAAATATGCCATCTAATATTAAAATCAATAATTTTTATTTATTTTTAAAATTTTATTTATTTATTTTTTTTATGTAGGGAGGACACTGGGCAAGGGCAACAAAAATTTAATAAAAAAAAATGCCTACTAAAATGTCAGTCCCATAAAAGGGTCAACGCAGTGGTCAAAAATTGGTGGATAAGTGTCTTGAAACCTCCCTCTTGAAGGAATTCAAGTCATAGGAAGGTCGAAATACAGAAGCAGGCAGGGAGTTCCAGAGTTTACCAGAGAAAAGGATGAATGACTGAGAATACTGGTTAACTCTTGCGTTAAAGAGGTGGACAGAATAGGGGTGAGAGAAAGAAGTAAGTCTTGTGCAGCGAGGCCGCGGAAGGAGGGGAGGCATGCAGTTAGCAAGATCAGAAGAGCAGTTAGCCTGAAAATAGCGGTAGAAGACAGCTAGATATGCAACATTGCGGCGGTGAGAGAGAGGCTGAAGACAGTCAGTTAGAGGAGAGGAGTTGATGAGATGAAAATCTTTTAATTCCACCCTGTCTAGAAAAGCAGTATGAGTGAAACCCCCCCAGACATGTGAAGCATACTCCATACATGGACGGATAAGGCCCTTGTACAGAGTTAGCAGCTGGGGAGGTGAGAAAAACTGGCGGAGACGTCTCAGAACACCTAACTTCATAGAAGCTGTTTTAGCTAGAGATGAGATGTGAAGTTTCCGGTTCAGATTATAAGTAAAGGACAGACTGAGGATGTTCAGTGTAGAAGAGGGGGACAGTTGAGTGTCATTGAAGAAGAGGGGATAGTTGTCTGGAAGGTTGTGTCAAGTTGATAGAGGGAGGAATTGAGTTTTTGAGGCATTGAACAATATCAAGTTTGCTCTGCCCCAATCAGAAATTATAGAAAGATCAGAAGTCAGGCGTTCTGTGGCTTCCCTGCGTGGTATGTTTATCTCCTGAAATGTTGGACGTCTATGTAAAGACGTGGAAAAGTGCAGGGTGATATCATCAGCGTAGGAGTGGATAGGACAAGAAGTTTGGTTTAGAAGATCATTAATGAATGATAAGAAGAGAGTGGGTGACAGGACAGAACCCTGAGGAACACCACTGTTAATAGATTTAGGAGAAGAACAGTGACCGTCTACCATAGCAGCAATAGAACGGTCAGAAAGGAAACTTGAGATGAAGTTACAGAGAGAAGGATAGAAACCGTAGGAGGCTAGTTTGGAAATCAAAGCTTTGTGCCAGAATCTATCAAAAGCTTTTGATATGTCCAAGGCAACAGCAAAAGTTTCACCAAAATCTCTAAAAGAGGATGACCAAGACTCAGTAAGGAAAGCCAGAAGATCACCAGTAGAGCGGCCTTGACGGAACCCATGCTGGCGATCAGATAGAAGGTTGTGAAGTGATAGATGTTTAAGAATCTTCCTGTTGAGGATAGATTCAAAAACTTTAGATAGGCAGGAAATTAAAGTAATAGGACGGTAGTTTGAGGGATTAGAACGGTCACACTTTTTAGGAACAGGTTGAATGTAGGCAAACTTCCAGCAAAAAGGAAAGGTAGATGTTGACAGACAGAGGTGAAAGAGTTTAATTAGGCAAGGTGCAAGCACGGAGGCACAATTTCGGAGAACAGTAGGAGGGACCCCATCAGGTCCATAAGCCTTCCGAGGGTTTAGGCCAGCGAGGCCATGGAAAACATCATTGCGAAGAATTTTAGTAGGTGGCATGAAGTAGTCAGAGGGTGGAGGAGAGGGAGGAACAAGCGCAGAATCGTTGATGGAGTGGAATTAAATGAAAACAAAGCCATTGCTAATTCTTCTAATGATTAATTTGTTAATACTGGATCAAAGTTGAGTGAATCTATTCCATCTAGCAATTATAATTATGAGTCATATATGCCAAGTTATACTATAGTTTCTTTTATATCTTCCATCTTCAAATAGTGATGAAATATCACAGGTAATTATGAAACTTCAAAATAAAAGTCTAGGTTGTGACGGCGTTAGACCAAAGATTATAAAAGAAACTCATTCATATATATGTCAACCATTATCACATATTGTTAACCTACCATTCAGGCAACGTGTTTTTCAAAAAGAGATAAAATTAGCTAAGATCACTCCAATATACAAAGGTAATAATTGTGAACTGATGATTAACCACAGACCTATTTCTGTGTTACCAGTATTTGCAAAGATATTTTAACGCTTATTCCATAGCAGATTGTATTCTTTCATTAACAAAAATAGCTTATTGTATAAATATCAGTTTCAATTTAGAAAAGAATATGGTACAAATTTAGCAATAATTACATTAATAGATAAAATTGCAACTACCCTAGAGAATGGTAAATTTGTACTAGAATTCTTTTTAGATTTCAGTAGATCATTTGATACCATAAATCATTCCCTTTTGGTTAGGAAATTGTATAAATATGGAATTAGGATTGTTGTGCATGACTGGATTACAAGTTACCTCACCAACAGATCGCAGTATGTGTCTTATAATGATATCAATTCTACTACCGATGATGTTACTTGTAGTGTACCACTGGGATCAATGGGGAGTTTTCAGAACTAGTGGTTGTCACCAGGTGGCAGCACAGACACAAACTCTTTTCTCACATACAAGCAATATCATATATACCTACTGTGTTATTATATTTTACATGAAAATGCAATGGGCTTATATAATATATTTTCTACGTAATCCCTTCTAAGTAGTATTAAATAAAATCAAACAAATGTACAAATGAACAAATATATATAAGTTGATTTTCTAGTGAATCGGCATTTAGATTTATTTGGTCATCTTAAGATTTCCAAATGAATACACTCTTGATTGGAAACGTCTTAATCTAGACGACAGTAAACAGTCAAAATTCCAAATTACATAGATCTCCTTCTTAGTTTATGGAAACGGCAATTTTAATAAAAAAATTGGCAACTCGAGTGTCCTGGCGATAGTAATGCTGTATCTCTAACCAAAACAAACGCCTAACTCGGCCGCACTGGTTGAACTTAAGAAACACGCTGTTGGACAAGAAGTTGATGTTTGCTGCGGTGCCCATCTCCACTACGCCATAAGCAATGGATTACGGTAGCTGGACACTACAGCAGCAGCAGGATCGCCTGAGAGATGTTTGTTTTGGTTCTCGATTACTTTGCCTTGTCGCTCGCTTCGTGAGAGGGATGCTAAAATCCCCCCCCCAAAAAAAAAAAAAAAACTAGAGCCATATATCAAGATGTTACTGAGTACTACATACTACTATACAGTTATACAGTACTATATAGTAGTATGATCTTTTTTTTCTTTCATTGTCCAAATCAATAATTTCTATACTTGTAATATGCTTTATTTAAGATAATGCTAGCAGTTTACTCGATTATCATACAAAAAAATAAAAATAAATTTGGCCACATTCTCTCAATATTATCCATACCGGATATTTTGAAAAGTCGATACATCATTTCAAAAGTATCATGATGATCAATGTTCTATGCATCTTTACGCACCTGGGATTTACTACAACAATATTTTAGCTCTCTTTCCTACAGTTAGATGAGCAGCAACGACATCTAGCGGTTTAGTTCCGAAAACTCCCCATTCTTGTACCTTAGCTATTTCTTTTTTTATGTTAATGATATTGTAAATGTCTCTCCCTCACTCACTTCAATACTTTTTGCTGATGATACCAATATTTTTCTAGAGTGTAATGCAATAAATGAAGTGATCACTAAAAGAAACACAGACATTCTAGAAATAATGGATTAGATAAATGAAAGTAAACTGTCTCTTAATATAGATAAAACAAAACATATGATATATCATATGAAGGGAAAAAATTACTTATTAAATGTTGATGTATCTTTAAATAATACAGTAATTAATAGAGCAAACTTTATAAAATTCTTAGGTGTTACTATCGACTGAACATTGTCTTGGTCAGAACATGTTAAATTAATTAAAAACAAAATTGCTAAAGGAGTCGGAATATTATCTAAAGCAAGGAAACTTGTAGATAAGTCAACGCTTGTCACAGTGTATAATAGTTTTATATATCCATATCTGCTATATGGAATCGAAGTCAGGGGAACAGTTAGTAGATGTCATTTTGATTCTATATTTAAACAACAAAAAAGAGCTGTTAGAATTATCGCATCTGTAAATCATAGTGAGCACACTAGACCACTGTTCTTGTCGTTCCAAATACTACCTCTAGACAAAATCTACATATTTTTTCTTAGCAAGTTCATGTATAACATGTATAAATACATTAACAGTTTCTTGCCCTTAATATTTAATGATATGATTATCAGAAATAACCAAATTCATTTTCATCTAACAGGACATAGACAAGAAATTCATGTACCACAATGTAGAACAACTCTGTTACAGAAAACCTTCAGGTATAAACGGGCAACTGTATGGAACCATGTATCCAAATAAATTCCACACAATTGTAATATCTCATCATTCAAGCACAAGCTTAAGACATTTTTATTGGATAATTAACTCAGTAATATTTAATTTCATATGTTATCTACATTGTTATATATATAACAATTATTATTATTATTATTATTATTATTTTATTTTATTCTTTTTTTATTATTATTATTATTATTATTATTATTATTATTATTATTATTATTATTATTATTATTATTATTATTATTATTATTGTTATTAACATTGTATGTCTTCCTCTTTCATCGAATTTTCATATAATTACTTGTAGTATTACTATATTATTTGCACTTGTAATTTTCCCTAGCACCGTCAGTCTTTCTTTTTGTGATTTTTTTTTTCTAAAGAGTATGGTAGAAGACATATACCCTCGGGTATTTAGTACTCTTTGTTATATTGTTTTTTTTCCCTCTACTCTATTTTAAAGATATGTAAATTGTAAGTGCCTTATGAAAATAAATTTATTATATATATATATATATATATATATATATATATATATATATATATATATATATATATATATATATATATATATATATATATATATATATATATATATATATATATATATATATATATATATATATATATATACACATACATAGTAGTTCACCTGCCCAAACGATAATTACTCCCAGAAGCGCTGTTCAGGAGGTACTGTGAACTTATCATTAAACCTAGCTGTGACCTCACTGAACGTTTCCCTTTGTGTCTCACAACACCAGGGGGCAGTCACAGCCTCTCCTCTAAAGACAACTCTCTTCCTCCACACAAAACTACAAGCACCTAACAACACACACACCTTTCACTCAAAAATTTCAAAATTATCATGGCGACTACTACAACAGCCTCGGACTCCCAATCTTGGGAGGGGACCATAAATGTCCCCAGGTCGGACAGCCTTTCTGTTGACGACCTTAAGTGTCTTGACACCCCCCTCAACTTTTTCTTCATTAACTTTTGCAACATTCGCGGTCTAAGATCTAATTTTCAATCTGTTGAACACCACCTCTCCTCTTCTAAACTTCATCTTCTTTTCCTCACTGAAACTCAGGTGTCTGAGGCAACTGACAGTAGCCTCTTTTCTGTTCCCTCTTACTTTCTCTATCCTCATTTTCGATTTAAAGCTGGATGTGGCGTTTATGTGCGCAATGATTTAACCTGCTCTCGTGCCCACGCTCTTGAATCCTCCGAGTTTTCTACCATCTGGCTACGACTAAAGAGTCACTCTCAAACTAAATTTATCTGTGTTGTATACCTCTCACCTAACTGCTCTGACTATAAGAAATTCTTTGACTACTTAACTTCCAAAGTGGAGCACATTCTGATCCTCTACCCTTTTCCAGAGATCTCCATTCTTGGAGACTTCAATGTTCACCACCAGCTTTGGCTTTCCTCTCCCTTCACTGACCATTCTGGTGAACTAACCTTCAACTTTGCTATCCTACACGACCTAGAGTAATTCGTGTAACACCCTACTCGTATTCCTGACCGTCTTGGAGATACTCCCAACAATCTTGACCTTTTCCTGACCTCTAATCCTTCTGCTTATGCTGTCAATCTCATATCTTTATCTTGTCCTATCGCTCCAATCCCTCCTCTGGATCCCCCTAAGCGAAGGTGGCTCTGGCGTTTTGCCTCTGCTAGTTACGGTGAGGTATTTTGCTGATTTTCCTTGGAATGACTACTGCTTCCGTGTCAGAGACCCGTCTTTGTGTGCTGACCGCATAACAGAGGTGATAGTGTATGGAATGGAGGCGTACATTCCTCACTCTTTTTCTCGACCTAAACCTTCCAAATCTTGGTTTAACACAGCTTGTTCTCGTGCTATACACGATAGAGTGGTGGCCCACAAAAGGTACTTAAACCTTCCATCACCAGAATCTCATGCACTTTATATTTATGCCTGGAACAATGCCAAGTTGGCTCCAACTAGCCAAAAACTCCTTCATTAACAGAAAGTGTCAAAACCTTTCAAGATCTAACTCCCCTCGTGACTTCTGGCATTTAGCTAAAAATATCTCCAATAACGTTGCTTCTTTTTCTTTCCCTACTTTATTTCAACCAGATGGCACCACTGCTATCACATCTATTTCTAAAGCTGAACTATTCGCTCAAAACTTTGCTAAAAGCTCTACCTTGGACGATTCTGGACTTGTTTCTCCCTCTCCTCCACCCTCTGACTGTTTCATGCTACCTATTATTAAAATTCTTCGCAATTATGTTTTCCATGCCCTTGCTGGCCTAAACCCTTAGAAGCCTTATAGACCTGATGGGGTCCCTCCTATTGTTCTCCGAGACTATGCCTCCGTGCTTGCACCTTGCCTAGTCAAACTCTTTCAGCTCTGTTTGTCAACATCTACCTTTCCTTCTTGCTGGAAGTTTGCCTACATTCTGTCTGTTCCTAAAAAGGGTGACTGTTCTAATCCCTCAAACTACCGTCCTATTGCTTTAATTTCCTGCTTATCTAAAGTGTTTTTAAATCTATCCTCAACAGGAAGATTCTTAAACATCTATCACTTCACAACCTTCTATCTGATCGCCAGTATGGGTTCCGCCAAGGCCGCTCTACTGGTGATCTACTGGCTCTCCTTACTGAGTCTTGGTCATCCTCTTTTAGAGATTTTGGTGAAACTTTTGCTGTTGCCTTGGACATATCGAAAGCTTCTGATAGAGTCTGGCACAAAGCTTTGATTTCCAAACTATTCTTCTATGAATAGAGTCTGGCACAAACCTTTGATTTCCAAACTACACTTCTATGGCTTATATCCTTCTCTCTATAACTTCATCTCAAGTTTCCTTTCTGACCGTTCTATTGCTGTTGTGGTAGACGGTCACTGTTCTCCTCCTTAATCTATTAATAGTGGTGTTCCTCAGGGCTTTGTCCTGTCACCCACTCCCTTCTTATTATTCATTAATGATCTTCTAAACCAAACTTCTTATCCTATGCACTCCTACGCTGATGATACCACCCTGCACTTTTCCACATCTTTTCATAGACTTCCAACCCTTCATGAAGTAAACATTTCTCGCAGGGAAGCCACAGAACGCTTGACTTCTGATATTTCTAAAATTTTTGATTGGGGCAGAGCAAACTTGGTATTGTTCAATGCCTCAAAAACTCAATTCCTCCATCTATCAACTCGTCACAACCTTCCAGAAAACTATCCCCTCTTCTTCAATGACACTCAACTGTTCCCCTCTTCTACACTGAACATTCTCGGTCTGTCCTTTACTTATAATCTGAGCTGGAAACTTCACTTCTCATCTCTAGCTAAAACAGTTACTATGACGTTAGGTGTTCTGAGACGTCTCCGACAGTTTTTCTCACCCCCCCCCCCAGCTGCTAACTCTGTACAAGGGTCTTATCCGTCCATGTATAGAGTATGCTTCACATGTCTGGGGGGTTCCACTCATACTGCTCTTCTAGGTGGAATCAAAAGCTTTTCGTCTCATCAACTCCTCTCCTCTAACTGGTTGTCTTTATCCTCTCTCTCACCGCTGCAATGTTATATCTCTAGCTGTCTTCTACCGCTATTTTCATGCTAACTGCTCTTCTGATCTTGCTAACTCTCTCACCGCTTGCAATGTTATATCTCTAGCTGTCTTCTACCGCTATTTTCATGCTAACTGCTCTTCTGATCTTGCTAACTGCATGCCTCCCCTCCTCCGCTGCACAATACTTTCTTCTTTCTCTCACCCTTGTTATGTCCACCTCTCTAACGCAAGAGTTAACCAGTATTCTCAATTAATCATCCCTTTCTCTGGTAAACTCTGGAATTCCTTGCCTGTTTCTCTATTTCCACCTTTCTATGACTTGAATTCCTTCAAGAGGGAGGTTTCAAGACACTTATCCATCAGTTTTTGATTACTGCTTTGACCCTTTTATGGGACTGGCATTTGAGTGGCCATTTTTTTTTTTTTTCATTTGGTTTTTTGTTGCCCTTGGGCAGAGTCCCTCCTACATAAGAAAAAAAAAAAATATGGTCATCTGTATGAATCATTGATAATATAAGTAGATTATATTTTTACCAACGTTTTACCAATAACTGGTGTCAATGGGCTGTTCTTTTGCGCCAACATCGTCATAGGTAGCTGTAGGTAAGATTTCGATGACATGTAGAAATCACATCGACCTGAAAGTTCAGTGTACTTGTTATTTCTCTCTCTCTCTCTCTCTCTCTCTCTCTCTCTCTCTCTCTCTCTCTCTCTCTCTCTCTCTCTCTCTCTCTCTCTCTCTCTCTCTCTCTCTCTCTCTCTCTCTCTCTCTCTCTCTCTCTCTCTCTCTCTCTCTCTCTCTCTCTCTCTCTCTCTCTCTCTCTCTCTCTCTCTCTCTCTCTCTCTCTCTCTCTCTCTCTCTCTCTCTCTCTCTCTCTCTCTCTCTCTCTCTCTCTCTCTCTCTCTCTCTCTCTCTCTCTCTCTCTCTCTCTCTCTCTCTCTCTCTCTCTCTCTCTCTCTCTCTCTCTCTCTCTCTCTCTCTCTCTCTCTCTCTCTCTCTCTCTCTCTCTCTCTCTTTCCCCTGGAAAAGTCTTAGGGAACAACTCATTTTATCAATTCCATATTTGTAGTTCCGTGTGGATCTATTTATTTATTCATTTATTTATTTATTTTATTTTTTTCTGTGTGTGTGTGTGTGTGTTTGAAGGTGAAGTATAATATATATATATATATATATATATATATATATATATATATATATATATATATATATATATATATATATATATATATATATATATATATATATATATATATATATATATATATATATATATATATATATATATATATATATATATATATATATATATATATATATATATATATATATATATATATATATATATATATATATATATATATATATGAGAATATTGTACAATTAAGTAGAATTGATAGGTTAATGTTACGATTTAATAGGATAAATGCAACGAAGTTGCAAAGTATGGGTGGTATTCCGTTAGGAGGCTTAGAAGATCATTACCAATAAAAGAAAAGACAGATAACGGCAAGATATTAAGCACCGGGGCAATGAGTTTTCTCTCATAGCAACCTTAAGCAGATTAAAAATGAAGTAAGATAATATTGTAACGCATCCCCACTTGTGATGCGTACACACACACACACACACACACACACACACACACACACACACACACACACACACACACACACACACACACACACACACATATATATATATATATATATATATATATATATATATATATATATATATATATATATATATATATATATATATATATATATATATATATATATATATATACTGGGTGGATGAAAGGCAACTTTCCAATATTTATAGTATAAAATATATGTAATTCCTTTGATCACACACACACACACACACACACACACACACACACACACACACACACACACACACACACACACACACACACACACACACACATATATATATATATATATATATATATATATATATATATATATATATATATATATATATATATATATATATATATATATATATATATATATATATATATATATATATATATATACTGGGTGGATGAAAGGTAACTTCCCAATATTTATAGTATAAAATATATGTAATTCCTTTAATCACACAAAAAAAAGCTATATTAAAAAAAAAAATGGTATATTTTATTAAAACTTCGACATGAGGTGCAGTCCTTTCCAACAGCTTCTGGAGTTGTCTAGAAATTGCTTCCACTGAAGTACAGTAGACTTCTTCCTTGAATTAAACCTAAGGAAAGAAGTCACATGATATAAAGTCGGAGCTTCTTGCATGGCCCTAATGAAGACCATGACAACCCATCCATCTCCCAGGGAAGTGGGAATGGAACCATTCACGAATGACAGGAGCAAAATGTGGAGCGGCGTCATCTTCCCAATTATCAGAACTTGGGGGAAGATTGATGATTTTATTTTCTTGCAAAATGGCACCCATTCACATTTTGTTCTTGTCATTTGTGAATGACAGGATGCCCACTTCCCCTGTAGGTAGATGGATCGTGGTGGTCCACATAAGTGCTTGGCTTGCCAGGAGTCCTGACCTTGATTCAATGTGATTTTTTTCTTTAAAGGAAAAAAGTCTACTGGCCCCCACCAAAGTCTTTGAAAGAACTTGAAGAGAGAATACGGAAAGTTATGTCCTCCATTCCACGAGAGTTGCAGATAAGATCAACGGACAGGATTTCTAAGTGACTCTAGAATCTAGTGGAAAGAGCTGGACCCTATGTCAATTTTTTTTCAGAAAACATACTATTTTTTTTTATATAGTCTTCAATATAATTAAAGGAGATTGAAAGTATTTTTGAAATACTTTCCAATATAAATTAGGACGTTATTTTCCACCTACTTTGTTTATATATATATATATATATATATATATATATATATATATATATATATATATATATATATATATATATATATATATATATATATATATATATATATATATATATATATAAATATATATATATATATATATATATATGTATATATATATATATATATATATATATATATATATATATATATATATATATATATATATATATATATATATATATATATATATATATATATATATATATATATATATATATATATATATATATATATATATATATATATATATATATATATATATGTGTGTGTGTGTGTGTGTGTGTGTGTGTGTGTGACTTACGTACCCACAAGAGAGAAATCTCTTGCCATCATATTCCTGAGATTGGCTTCCACGTCAAAGAAAACATGACTCCTGTCCCTTACTAAAGTGTCCATAAGAAACTTGTATTCAGTGAAGAAGTGCTGGCTGATACGTTGTGTATCAAGCAGGTCTCCCACCTCACGAAATATTCCAGATTCTACACTCTGTAAATTTTATGATAAATTTAATATCATTTCCACACTTGGTAAATAGAAATAACGCACACACACACACACACACACACACACACACACACACACACACACACACACACACACACACACACACACACACACACACACACACACACACACACACACACACACACACACACACACACACATATATAGCATGTTAAAGCCTCTTTGTAGTCTATACTATTTGATTTGGGCAAAATGTATGTTAATTTTATTCTGTGTGGAATTTTTTTTTTTGAGTGTTTGATAATTTCTCTCTTATTTAGCTGACAAAATTATACATATTGTCGAGTGCAAATGTCTTTCACTGTGGTGTTGGCTATGATCTATCAAAAAAAAAAAAAAAAAAAAAGAAAGAAAAAGAAAAAAATTGACATTGATCAGCCGACTTAATATTAAAAAAAAAAAGGTCGATATTCTGAAAAAAAAAGTCAGTTGTGTATTACAAAATCAACTAATAAAATAAAAGGAACATTTTAAGCCTGCATCATCAAACTGATAGTAAGAAATATGATATAACGAGCTAAATGCTACGCACATTATCTCGCGTTTAGAATGTATCATCACCTTGCGATGAGTGCTATTTTTAGTGAGACTCGTTCAGTTAGTGCACAGTGCGATTGTAGAGCATCGCGACCCTCATTAAAAAAAAGAAAAAAAAAAAGAATGGGATACATGATCGCGAAAGGATCACACCAAAAAAAGACCTAGACGTGTCTAGGCTGCAATAGTGTAATGTAGAGAAAACGAGAAGCGCCAAGAGACGTCTCCGCCATTATTTCTGACCCCTCTTGCTGTTAACTCTGTACAAGGGCATTATCCGTCCATGTATGGAGTATGCTTCACGTGTCTGGGGGGGGGTCCACTCATACCGTTCTTTTAGACAGGGTGGAATCAAAAGCTTTTCGTCTCATCAACTCCTCTAACTGACTGTCTTTAGCCTCTTTCTCATCGCCGCACTGTTGCATTTCTAGCTGTCTTCTACCGTTATTTTCATGCTAACTACTCTTCTGATCTTGCTAATTGCATGCTTCCCCTCCTCCCGCGGCCTCACTGTACAAGACGTTCTCCTTTCTCTTACTCCTATTCTATCCACCTCTCTAATGCAAGGGTTAACCAGTCCTCTCAATTCTTCATCCTTTTCTCTGGTAAATTCTGTAACTCCCTACCTGCTTCTGTATTTCCATCTTCCTAATAAAAAAAAAAATGCCCACTGAAATGCCGGTCCCATAAAAGGGTCAAAGCAGTAGTAAAACATTAATGAATAAGTGTCTTGAAACCTCCTTCTTGAAAGAATTCAAGTCATAAGAAGTCATAGGAAGGTGGAAATACAGAAGCAGGCAGGGAGTTCCAGAGTTTACCAGAGAAAGGGATGAATGATTGAGAATACTGGTTAACTCTTGCGTTAGAGAGGTGGACAGAATAGTCTTGTGCAGCGAGGCCGCGGAAGAGAGGAGGCATGCAGTTAGCAAGATCAGAAGAGAATTTAGCATGAAAATAGCGGTAGAAGACAGCTAGATATGCAATATTGCGGCGGTGAGAGAGAGGCTGAAGACAGTCAGTTAGAGGAGAGGAGTTGATGAGACAAAAAGCTTTTGATTTCACCCTGTCTAGAAGAGCAGTATGAGTGGAACCCCCCCCCCCGACATGTGAAGCATACTCCATACATGGACGGATAAGGCCCTTGTACAGAGTTAGCAGCTGGGAGGGTGAGAAAAACAGGCGGAGACGTCTCAGAACACCTAACTTCATAGAAGCTGTTTTAGCTAGAGATGAGATGTGAAGTTTCCAGTTCAGATTATAAGTAAAGAACAGACCGAGGATGTTCAGTGTAGAAGAGGGGGACAGTTGAGTATCATTGAAGAAGAGGGGATAGTTGTCTCAAGTTGATAGATGGATAGTTGTGTCGAGTTGATAGATTGAGGAATTGAGTTTTTGAGGCATTGAACAATACTAAGTTTGCTCTGCCCCAATCAGAAATTTTAGAAAGATCAGAAGTCAGGCGTTCTGTGGCCTCCCTGCGTGATATGTTTACCTCCTGAAGGCTTGGACGTCTGTGAAAAGACGTGGAAAAGTGCAGGGTGGTATCATCAGCGTTGGAGTGGATAGGACAAGAAGTTTGGTTTAGAAGATCATTAATGAATAATAAGAAGACAGTGGGTGACAGGACAGAATCCTGAGGAACACCTCTGTTATTAGATTTAGGAGAACAGTGACCGTCTACCACAGCAGCAATAGAACGGTCAGAAAGGAAACTTGAGATGAAGTTACAGAGAGAAGGATAGAAACCGTAGGAGGGTAGTTTGGAAATCAAAGCTTTGTGCCAGACTCTTTCAAAAGCTTTTGGTATGTCCAAGGCAACAGCAAAAGTTTCACCAAAATCTCTAAAAGAGGATGACCAAGACTCAGTAAGGAAAGCCAGAATATCACCAGTAGAGGAGCCTTGACGGAACCCATACTGGCGATCAGATAGAAGGTTGTGAAGTGATAGATGTTTAAGAATCTTCCTGTTGAGGATAGATTTAAAAAAAATTAGATAGGCAGGAAATTAAAGCAATAGGACGGTAGTTTGAGGGATTAGAACGGTCACCGTTTTCAGGAACAGGTTGAATGTAGGCAAACTTCCAGCAAGAAGAAAAGGTAGATGTTGACAGACAGAGATGAAAGAGTATGACTAGGCAAGGTGCAAGCACAGAGGCACAGTTTCGGAGAACAATTGGAGGGACCCCATCAGGTCCATAACCCTTCCGAGGGTTTAGGCCAGCGAGGGCATGGAAAACATCATTGCGAAGAATTTTAATAGGTGGCATGAAGTAGTCAGAGGGTGGAGGAGAGGGAGGAACAAGCCCAGAATCGTCCAAGGTAGAGGTTTTAGCAAAGGTTTGAGCAAAGAGTTCAGCTTTAGAAATAGATGTGATAGCAGTGGTGTCATCTGGTTGAAATAGAGAAGGGAAAGAAGAAGCAAAGTTATTGGAGATATTTTTGGTTAGATGCCAGAAATCACGAGGGGAGTTAGATCTTGAAAGGTTTTGACATTTTCTGTTAATGAAGGAGTTTTTGGCTAGTTGGAGAACAGACTTGGCATGGTTCCGGGCAGAAATATAAAGTGCATGAGATTCTGGTGATGGAAGGCTTAAGTACTTTTTGTGGGCCACCTCTCTATCATGTATAGCACGAGAACAAGCTGTGTTAAACCAAGGTTTAGAAGGTTTAGGACGAGAAAAAGAGTGAGGAATGTATGCCTCCATGCCAGACATTATCACCTCTGTTATGCGCTCAGCACACAAAGACGGGTCTCTGACACGGAAGCAGTAGTCATTCCAAGGACAATCAGCAAAAAACCTCCTCAGGTCCCCCACAACTAGCAGAGGCAAAACGCCAGAGGCACCTTCGCTTAGGGGGATCTTGAGGAGGGATTGGAGTGATAGGACAAGATAAAGATATGAGATTGTGATCGGAGGAGCCCAACAGAGAAGAAAGGGAGGCAGCATACGCAGAAGGATTAGAGGTCAGGAAAAGGTCAAGAATGTTGGGCGTATCTCCAAGACGGTCAGGAATACTAGTAGGGTGTTGCACCAATTACTCTAGGTCATGCAGGATAGCAAAGTTGTAGGCTAGTTCACCAGGATGGTCAGTGAAGGGAGAGGAAAGCCAAAGCTGGTGGTGAACATTGAAGTCTCCAAGAATGGAGATCTCTGCAAAAGGGTAGAGTGTCAGAATGTGCTCCACTTTGGAAGTTAAGTAGTCAAAGAATTTCTTATAGTCATAGGAGTTAGGTGAAAGGTATACAGCACAGATAAATTTAGTATGAGAGTGACTCTGTAGTCGTAGCCAGATGGTGGAAAACTCGGAAGATTCAAGAGCGTGGGCACGAGAGCAGGTTAAGTCATTGCGCACACAAACGCAGCATCCAGGTTTGGATCGAAAATGAGGATAGAGAAAGTAGGAGGGAGCAGAAAAGAGGCTACTGTCAGTTGCCTCAGACACCTGAGTTTCAGTGAGGAAAAGAAGATGAGGTTTAGAAGAGGAGAGGTGGTGTTCTACAGATTGAAAATTAGATCTTAGACCGCGAATGTTGCAGAAGTTAATGAAGAAAAAGTTGAGGGTGGTGTCAAGACACTTAGTGTCGTCGACAGAAAGGCAGTTCGACCTTGGGACATTCATGGCCCCCTCCCCAGATGGGGACTCCGAGGCTGGTGTAGGAGTCGCCACGATAATTTTAAAATTTTTGAGTGAAGGGTGTGTGTGTTATTAGGTGCTTGTAGTTTTGTGTGGAGGAAGAGAATTGTCTTTAAAGGGCAGGCTGTGACTGCCCCCTTGTGTTGTGAGACACAAAGGGAAACGTTCAGTGAGGTCACAGTTGGGTTTAATGATAAGTTCACAGCACCCCCTGAACAGTGCTTTAGACCTCACCGGGGGTAATTATCGTTTCGGCAGGTGTCTACTGCGTCCTCCATTGGAGGAGTTGCCTTTGGCCGGTGTCCCTCCTACATTAAAAAAAAAAAAAAAAAAAAAGCTTGGGTCATTATTTGCCGTAGCTCAGCAGCAGCCCCTCCTGACAATATCGACCTTCCATATGTTTCCTATTACAGTTCCTGCTTTTGGGTGTTACTTGTGAGTATCGTGATTTTTTGTCTCCTTGGTGTGTGCTCTTTTCACGTGCTTTTGGGAGGGGTAAGCTTTGTTTTTGTTTTGTTTTTTTACCACATTAGCCGTTTGGGTTCGTGTGTTTACGAGTGATTCCCTTGTCTTTTCCGCTATGTCGTCGTGACCTCCTACGGCTTATACCACAGCATTTTTTCAAGTCTTCTTCATTGGCTAAAAAGCCACTTCCTCCATCATTGGGTTAGTTTGATGCTACCTCCCCAGTATTTTTAGATCTCCACGGACGACTCGTACCAGGTGTGGGTTTGCCGGGCTACTTGTATTGCTGACAGCAATGCAGCCTTAGGTCTGCAAGCTACAGCTTTGGTGTCCTACTCCTCTCCTATAGGGGAACGTCTGTCTGGTTAATCCCATGACTGCCAGACTCCAGGATTCACTCCGCCTTCATGTATGGAGGTTCCTCATACTGCACCTAAGAGAAATACTCCTTAGCAGCGGTGGAGGTCTGCTATGTGAATCCTCCTGGTAGGCTTGCCTTAGTTTTTTTTTTTTTTTTTCTCCGGACACACGACATGGCTCTCGTTTCGGTCGGTAGAGAACGTTCTCTGTTTGCTTTCCTTTTTTGGTGCATGAGCTAGTTGTGCGCTTTGCTGCTCTGTCTGACCTCCTTCTGTATGGATACGGCACCAGGCTTTATCCATGGGCGATCACACTACTCAAGAGAGGTCTCTTCCACCAGCATCCCCTTTTCGGCAGCTTTGCCATCTCTGTTCTCTGTACGGGCGCTGTACCTCCTTCAGTCAGCACTGTCTTTCTGGCATTCTCCTCCAACGCTACCCAAGCTTAAGAGAATTATGTTTTCGTCTGCGTTGGCTTCTGGCTTCCAGGTCTCCCAGCTCAGGGCGCTCAACCGGATCCCACAGTCGACATTATTTGTTGATTACATGTCCGCTGTATCGCTAGCTCCCTCGCCTGCTCTCTTGAGTAAGACTGGACGGAAGGATTACCGCCTGCAGACGTCGTTGGTTCCCTCCTGTCTTAAGCGGGGCGTCTTCCTTGCCCTGTGGACATTGGCTGCCATTAAGTCCTACCTGGATACCACACCTCACTCCTCACCACTGGTTCTCTTCTTCTTATATGAGAGTAAGCGGTTGTCTTCTAGGAAGATCTCGGTTATCCTCAGAGAGATGATCGAGGAGACAGGTCTTGTCAAAGCTCCTCGTATTCACGATATTAGGGGGAGCTACCTCACCCCTAGTCTTTATGGGGACGTATTCCTTATCCAGCTTAATGGAAGAGAGTTTGTGGGGGTTCTTCCTGCTCCTTAGTCTCCTACTACGTCCCTGATACTCGGCAGGACATCTCATGTTTTTTTTTTTTTTTTTTTTTTCTTCTTTCTAAAGGGTGTGGATTTTTCTTCCCTACCAATGTTCTTTGGGGTTCAACCTACATGTAGTTTTGTTTGGTTCGGTTCGGCTTTTTCTTTTTTCCTTGTTTGCCCTGAATATAGCCCCTGCTTCTGTGGTAAGTGTCGCTGTGCACTAAATGAACAGCGATACAAAATACAAGTGTTGACTCCTTCGATTAGGACTCCTTTTGGTATTTTGCATGGCGACTCCATCAGTTACTTGGCGGCTTTCATTTTTCTCTCTTCACAACGCTAATGCGTCCTAAACTCGTCTAGATTTTTATTTATTTATTTTTTTTTTTTGGGCGGGGGGATTCTTTCGCGATCATGTATCATTATTTCTTGAAATGAGGGGTCACGTTGCTCTACTACAGCAGAAGTTCTCAAAGCGGAGGTCCCGACCCACAGAGGGGTCGCGAAATAATTTTGAGGGATCGCGATCAAGATCGTGCAACTACTACTCCTCCCTCCTCCTCCTCCTCCTCTACCTCCCACTATCCATCCTAATGCGTCCAGTACTTGTCAGTAGTGGTCGATGTGCCCGATGCTCGATAATGCAGCATGAAGTCACGTTATGTATGCATGCTTTCTTATGCTTGCTTGCTTTCTTTGCTGTATAAAGTACGCCTCACTAATAATCTTCTAATATTGATAATAGTTACTACTTTGTAATGTGTGTCCTCACTTCAGAACTTTTTTATTTTATAGTTATTCGTGTAGTTACGCGTGGCATATGCACCCAGTAAAGGCGTGTATTTCGTGAGAAGGCCGTCAGTATCAGTTCGTAAGGCTCGTTTAACTCTATTCTCGTGACATCGTTACTCTTTAACCATGGAACGATGGCTAATTCGTAGAGCTACAAGCAAGGACACATCAGCAGACATCACTGAAGCATCCGATGATGTTAATTCCGAACAACCAAGCACTTCTAGTGTGATCGACTATCCAAGCGCCGAAAATTCATACAATATGGATTGACTTGCAATACAGTTAATGGTATTCATCATCCTCAGTGTGTTCTGTGTTTTGAGGTTCTTGCACACGAAAGCATGAAACCAGCGAAAATGAAAAGACACTTGCAAACCAAACATGCAGATCATGCTCAAAAGACAATAGACTTTAACAACGAAGGGAAAAAAAAAAGACACAAGGACAAAAACAGGTGATAAAACAGAAAAAAAAAAAAAATTCTTACCAAAGCTCAAACGGCATCATATGCGATTTCATACATAATTGCACAGAGGAAAGAGGCACACACAATTGGTTAAGACCTTATAAAGCCTGGTGCAGTGGCAATGAGTCGAGCTATGCACAGAAAAAAGTGGCCCGTGACCTTGACACCCACCATAAACGACACTGTATAAGGCGGCGTATTCATGACATTGCAGATGGCATTCGGTGTCAACTGATTGAAAGAGTGAAGCCTGTGATGTATGATTTGCATGTTGATGCACATTTCAAATTCTGCTCAGTTATTTGTATTCATAAAATACAGTTTTGATTGAAGATTTCATGAAGACATACTATTTTGCTCTACTTTGGAAGGAACATCCACCGGGGGTGCTATTTTCAGAGTTAGACAGCAAGCTACGTGAGATGGGATTCCCGTGGGACTAGTGTGCCGGTGTATGCACAGACGGGCTGGGGCAATGCTTGCAGGTGGCTCCTAATGTGAATTTTACTTTTCGTACTTATTGTATTATTCATCAGGAAGTTCTTGTCATGTCGAGGATGATCTCCGTGTTGCGGTTTCCAGCAATGCCTCAAGCTTGGAGAAGCTGTGCTCCAAGAAGGAAGCCCATCCTTCTTCCCATTAATAATAATGGTAAGCTGTTCAGCCTTTAAAAACTGTGTGTGTGTGGGAGAGAGAGAGAGAGAGAGAGAGAGAGAGAGAGAGAGAGAGAGAGAGAGAGAGAGAGAGAGAGAGAGAGAGAGAGAGAGAGAGAGAGAGAGAGAGAGAGAGAGAGATCCATACAAGCTTACATACGTATATATATATATATATATATATATATATATATATATATATATATATATATATATATATATATATATATATATATATATATATATATATATATATATATATATATATATATATACAGGCAAGCTGATACAAGGAGGTAGGGAAATGCGTTATAGTGATTGTCAGAAATGCGTTGTTGCTGGGTGAGTGGGTCACGAATCTATCGAAGTAATTTGTAGGGGATCGCAGGCAAAAAAAAAAATGTTTGAGAACCCATGTACTACAGCACAATGCACTGGCTTCACTCCTCTCCCTAAAAAAATAGACTTTTCACCGAAGGCGTCAAAGCTTGCATTTTTTCCCTCTGTATAAGTTTATTTTATATATTTAAGTTATACAATAAACATAAAACTATTCATCATGGAACATACTGACACAACAATGTTTTAATGCCAAATCTTAGCAGGACACTGGTGAAGATTGTCTGTTGACATCTTATCTCCCAACGCCTTCTCTGAATTGCCGATTGTCAATTTTCATGGTGTTTCCCTATGTTTTCCTTGATTTGCCGCTTTCTTCTTCGGAAATAGAACTCATCTTTTCACACATCGGTTTTTCTTTCGTGAAATGTCTTTACAATCAGCCACGACACATGTATAGACCGGAATTTTACTAGTGTACTCCAAACTCATATCTCCCACCTCGGGCCTTTTATTTATTTATTTTTTTATTTTTTGGTGTTTTAGAGAAGTTGACCTGTTTGATATCGGCTGGTCCTTGCGTCTCAGCACAGTTTTGGCAGTGTTCCTGCAGCTCAAAGTAGTGATTTTTTTTCTTTTTTCTGGATCTGCCAGATAAAACATGATCCCTTTAAAAATCAGTGGAAAAATATTCCATTGCAAAACTGTAAATAACAGCACAATTGCATGCGCCAAATTACTCCAGTCGTTCATCATTACCTGTTTAAATTTTATAGTCTTAAATGCATGTAGAAGGAAGGTACTGACTGACACTCATCTGACTGATAGCCTCACATCTCTACAAACTTGCTCCGTCATAATGCCAGGAAAAAAAAAAGTTTACGGTATCACCATTTTTATTAATATTGTCTTATTTAATTGCTTATCAATAAATTACAAGCTTATTTATTCAGATTGCCACGTTTAAAGATAATGTCATGTTTCATAACCTGTTAAAAAAAAAAATCACCGAGGTACATACACGATGGCACAAGATATGCCTTCATACAACGCCTGTCTGCCGTATGACAACGATAATTGACTTCTAGAGGAAGCCTTAAAACACATAATGTGTTTAAAGCATTCTCTACTCAGAAAAAATATGTTCCTTTCACTCTAGATGACATATCTATACATGTACGTATGTGTATGTATGCATGAATGTATGTATGTACAGTCGCGCGCACGCATCTACATATTAAGGTTTGAGTGTTGTACGCCTTATGATGGCCAATGAACTGAGTGATCCCTCCTCTTCAGCCACGCCAGTGTGTGTGTGTGTGTGTGTGTGTGTGTGTGTGTGTGTGTGTGTGTGTGTGTGTGTCCCACAGACGTTTGCCAACTCACTTCTCTTGTTGGATTAGTTAAACTATATATTATTCTGGTTTATTAATCGTTGATTGTTACACATTGAATAAAATAAATTATATTAACAAAGCAACTTTAGGTTACTTACATGGCTGTGAATATAAAGGATGTCATGTGACGAATAGCAAGCTTAATAAAGTGCAAAGCAAGACATAGTAGTTATCTTTGATTCCCCCCCAAAAAAAAAGACTCAAACGCTATGATTAACAGATATATTAGAAGGAAGACAGGACAAACATACACACACACACACACACACACACACACACACACACACACACACACACACACACACACACACACGTATATAACTTAAGCAATGATATATTCATATACATAACATACTAAGAGAGGAAAAGGTTGCGTAAACATGGTTATACTGACCCGGAAATAAGGGATATTATTATTATCCTTTTGAATGATCATGGTGACCTCAGTTTTATCCAGCACCTCTCTCAAACCTTGGAATGGGTACTCGATGTTTCTAATAGCCAGCAGAGACATAAGTGTGCCCGCGTAACTCCTCGTCAGAACCAACATCATCAGCATCCACACACCCAACACCAATTGCTCCCACATCCAAACTCCCTTGGTGTTGTCAACATCTGAGGAAAACGTCTTCATTTCATCATCATCTTCATCATAATCATCATCATCATCATCACCATCCTTCATCTTATAATCAGGCACATGGTAAAGACTAACCTCTTTTAGAGATTTTAGTGAAGTTTTTGCTATTGTCTTAGGCATACCAAAAGCTTTGATTTCCAAAGTACCCTCCTACGTCTTTTATCCTTCTCTCTGTAACTTCATCTCAAGTTTCTTTTTGGACCACTCTATTGCTGCTGTTGTAGACGGTCACTGTTCTTCTAAATATGTTTACAGTGGTGTTCCTCAGGCTCCTGTCCTGCCACCCACTCTCTTCCTGTTATTCATCAATGATCTCCTAGAACCAAACTTCTTATCTTATCCACTAATATGTTGATGATACCACCCAGGACTTTTCTAAGTCTTTTCATAGCCGTCCAACCCTTCAGGAAGTAAACAGTTCACGAAGAGAAGCGACAGAACGCCTGACTTCTGATCTCTAAAATTTCTGATTTGGACAGAGCAAACTTAGTATTGCTCAATGCCTCAAAAACTCAATTCCTCCATCTATCAACTCGACACAAACTTCCAGAGAACTATCCCTCTTTTCAGTGATACTCAGCTATTCCCTTCGTCTACACTGAACATCCTCGGTCTGTCCTTTACTTATAATCTAAAGTAGAAACTTCACTTCACTATTATCTCTAGCCAAAACAGCTTCTATGAAGTTATGCGTTCGCTAGTTTTTCTCCCCCCCCCCACCATCTGCTAACTTTGTACATGGGCCTTATCCATCTATGTATGGAGTATGTTTCACATGTAAGGAAGAATTTCACTCAAACTGTTCTTTTAGACTCCCTGCTTACTTCTGTATGACTTCCTATGACTTGAACTCTTTCAAGAGGGTTAAGACCAGCGAGGGCACGGAAAACATCCCTGCGAAGGATCTTAAGGGCTAGCATGAAGTAGTCGGAAGGTGGAGGAGAAGGAGGAACAATCCTGATACATCTAAGGTAAAGTTCTTAGAAAAAAAAGTTTGAGGGAAGAGCTCAACTTTAGAAATAGGTCTGATGGCAGTTGTGTCATCAAGTTGAAATAAAGTACAGAAAGATGGAGAAGTATTGTTATTGGATTTGTTTTTTTGGCAAGGTGTTTGAAATCACGAGGGGAGTTAGATTTTGAAAAAAAAAGTTTCTATTAATAAATGAATTTATGACTAGTTGGAGAATATACTTTGCATGATTCCGGACAGAAATAAAAAGTGCATGAGATTCAGGTGATGGATGGCTCAAGTACCCTTTGTGGGCCATCTCTCTATCATGTATAGCACGAGAACAGGTTATGCTAAACCAAGGTTTGAAAAGTTTAGGTCGAGAGAAAGAGTGAGTAATGTATGCCTCTATGCCAGACACTATCACCTCTGTTATACACTCAGGACACTGTGACGGGTCTCTGACACCGATCAATGAAAAATCAGCATAAGTCCTTCTCAGATCCCCCCAGTTAGCAGCAGCAAAACGCCAGAGGCACCTCCGCTTTGGGGGATCATGAGAAGGGTTTGAGCAAAAGGACAAGATACAAATATTAAGTTGTGATCGGAGGACCCCAATCAAGAAGATAGAATGACAGCTTAAGCAAAATGATTAGAGGCAAGAAAAAGTTCAAGTATGTTGGTCATATTTCTTAGACGGTCAGGAATACGACTAGGGTATTGCCCCAGTTAGCGCTCAGGGTAGAAGAGGACAGCAAAGTTAAAAACTAGTTCACCAAGATGATCAGTGAAGGAAGAGGAAAGGCATACCTTATGGTGAACATTGAAGTCTCCAAGAATTGAGATCTCCGCAAAAGGGAAGAGAGGCAGAATATGCTCCACTTTGGAAGTTAAGGAGTCTTTTATATATATATATATATATATATATATATATATATATATATATATATATATATATATATATATATATATATATATATATATATATATATATATATATATATATATATATGCAGAGAGAGAGAGAGAGAGAGAGAGAGAGAGAGAGAGAGAGAGAGAGAGAGAGAGAGAGAGATAGGAGTTAGGTAGGTGCTATACGACACAGATAAATTCAGTTTGAGAGTGACTCTGTAGTCGTAGCCAGATGATGTAAAATTCGGAAGATTTTAGAGCGTGGGCAAGAGAAAAAGTTAAGTGGTTGTGCACACATACGCAATATTCAAGAGGAGGGAATATTTAATACGCTGCTCTCTTTCCCTAGGTTTTTTTCAAGGATACTGACTTTTGTTCCTTCGGCCTGGCTGTGTTGTTGGTGGAAACACAATATGGTCCACTTCCCCTCAGCTGGGATGCTGTAGTTCCTATATAATATATATATATATATATATATATATATATATATATATATATATATATATATATATATATATATATATATATATATATATATATATATATATATATATATATATATATATATATATATATATATATATATATATATTATATAGGAACTACAGCATCCCAGCTGAGGGGAAGTGGACCATATTGTGTTTCCACCAACAACACAGCCAGGCCGAAGGAACAAAAGTCAGTATCCTTGAAAAAAACCTAGGGAAAGAGAGCAGCGTATTAAATATTCCCTCCTCTTGAATATTGCGTATGTGTGCACAACCACTTAACTTTTTCTCTTGCCCACGCTCTAAAATCTTCCGAATTTTACATCATCTGGCTACGACTACAGAGTCACTCTCAAACTGAATTTATCTGTGTCGTATAGCACCTACCTAACTCCTATCTCTCTCTCTCTCTCTCTCTCTCTCTCTCTCTCTCTCTCTCTCTCTCTCTCTCTCTCTCTCTCTCTCTCTCTCTCTCTCTCTCTCTCTCTCTCTCTCTCTCTCTGCATATATATATATATATATATATATATATATATATATATATATATATATATATATATATATATATATATATATATATATATATATATATATATATATATATATATATATATATATATATATATATATATATATATATATATATATATATATATATATATATATATATATATATATATATATATATCACATTTCTATCACTTGCTATCACATTTCTAAAGCTGAACTCTTCGTTCAAAACTTTGCTAAAAAGCTTACCTTGGACGATTCCGGGCTTGTTCCTCCCGTTCATCCACCCTCTGACTACTTCATGCCACCTATTAAAATTCTTCGTAATGATATTTTCCATTTCCTTGCAGACTTATACCCTCGGAAGGGTTATGGACCTGATAGGGTCCATCCTATTGTTCTCCGAAACTGTGCCTCTGTGCTAGCACCTTGCTTAGTCAAACTCTTTCAGCTCTGTCTGTCAACATCTACCTTTCCTTCTTGCTGGAAGTTTGCCTACAATCAGCTTCTTCCTAAAAAGGATGACCGTTCTAATCCCTCAAACTACCGTCCTATTGCTTTAATTTCCTGCCTATCTAAAGTTTTTGAATCTATACTCAATAGGAAGTTTTTAAAACATCTATCATTTCAGAATTTTCTCTCTGATCGCCAGTATGGGTTCCGTCAAGGCCGCTCTACTGGTGATCTTCTGGCTTTCCTTACTGAGTCTTGGTCATCATCTTTTAGAGATTTTGGTGAAACTGTTGCTGTTGCCATGGACATATTAAAAGCTTTTCATAGAGTCTGGCACAAAACTTTGATTTCCAAACTCCTCTCATATGGTTTCTATCCTTCTCTCTGTAACTTCATCTCAAATTTCCTTTCTTACCGTTCTATTGCTGCTCTGGTCACTCTTCTTCTCCTAAATCTATTAACAGTGGTGTTCCTCAAGGTTCTGCGCTGTTACCCATTTTCTTCTTATTATTCATCAATTACCTAAACCAAACTTTTTGTCCTATCCATTCCTTCGCTGACGATACCACCCTGCACTTTTCTGCGTCTTTTCATAGACGTCCAACCCTTCAGGAAGTAGACTATGGAACATATATATTCAAAATTAATATATAAATAACCCGACACTGAATAAGTTTATTGATATGATGCAAAGTAAAATTGCAAAAAAATGTTAACCAGTATTTCCTATTTCTTGAGAGTTGTGCATAAAATGTTTAGGTAACTCACTTAAAAGTGTTATTTCAGAATTTATTATTATTGAAATGATACTGTTTATTTATTTTTTTTTGTAGTTAGAATTAAAATTATATGAGGAGCTGTGCTCCATACTTTGTTTACAAAGTCTGAGCAAAATAAATTCAGTCTGAATTTGAATCTGAATTTGAATCTGGGCCTTACTGGGTCTCTCCTATTGTTATCTGAAACTGTGCCTCCATGCTTGCACCTTGCCTAGTCTAAGTCTTCCAACTCTGTCAGCCTGTTCCTAAAAAAAAGGTGACCATTCTAGTCTCGCAAACTAACGTCATATTGCTTTAATTTTTTGTATCACTTCACAACATTCTATCTGATTGCCAGTATGGGTTGCGTTAAGGCCACTCTACTTTTAATCTTTTGGGTTTCCTTATTGAGTCTTGGTCATCTTCTTTTTGGGATTTTGCTGTTGCCTTATACATATCAGCTTAAAAGCTGATATGTATAAGCTTTTAATAGAGTTTGGTAGAAAGCTTTGATTTCCAAACTACCCTCCTACGGCTTCTATTCTTCTCTCTGTAACTTTATCTCAAGTTTCTTTTCTGACCGTTCAATTGCTTCTGTAGTAGACGGTCAGTGTTCTTCTCCTAAATTTGTTAACAGTGGTGTTCCTCAGAATTCTGTCCTGTCATCTACTCTCTATTAGTCATCAATAATTTTCTAAACCAAACTTCTCGTCCTATCCACTCCTATGTTGATGATATCACCCTGTAGTTTTCCACGTCTTTTCGTAGACGTCCCACCCTTCATGAAGTAAACAGTTCATGCAGGGAAGCCACATAACGTCTGACTTCTGAACTCTATAAGATGTCTGACTGGGGCAGAACAAACTTAGTATTGTTCAGTGCCTCATAAACACAATTCTTCCATCTATCAACCTTCCAGACAACTATCCCCTCTTTTTCAATGACATTCCACTGTCTCCCTCTTCTACACTGAACGTCTTCGTTATGCCCTTTACTTATAATCTAAAGTGGAAACTTCACATCTCATCTCTAGCTAAAACAATTTCTATGAAGATAGGTGTTCTGAGTCCTCTCATCGAGTTTTTCTTATTCACTCAGGTGCTAAATCTGTACAGGGACCTTAGCCATCCATGAATGGAGTATGCCTCATATGTTTGGGGGATCCACTCATACTGCTCTTTTAGACACGGGGAAATAAAAAGCTTTTTGTCTTATCAACTACTCTCCTCTAACTGACTGTCTTCAGCATCTCTCTCTCATCGCCACAGTGTTGCATATCTTGCTATCCTCTACCTCTATTTCCATGACAACTGCTCTTCTTATCTTGCTGTCTCTCCTCCATCCGTGTCCTCGCTGCACAAGATTTTCTTTTTCACTCCTATTCTGTCCACCTCTCTAACGCAAAAGTTGACCAGTATTCTCAGTCATTCATCCCTTTCTCTGTTAAACTCTGGAACTCATTGCTTGCTTCTCTATTTCTACTTTCCTATGACCTAAAGTCTTTGAAGAGGGAGGTTTCAAGGTAATTATCTTGTAATTTCTGACTACCGCTTTCGACTCTGTTCGGGGACTGGCACGTCAGTGGGCCTTTTTTTTTTTTTCTTATATCATATTTTTATTGCTCTTGGCCGGTGCCCCTCCTACATAAGAAAAAAAAAATAATAATTTAAACATTTTGTTTCCCTATAAATTACTTTTTAATTCAAAATTACATACATATAAATATGAAGATTAAACCAGAAAATAATAAAACCCCAGAAAAACAATCAACCCTCCTCATACAAAAAAAAAAGCAGTGACGTTAAAAAAAGAAAAAAAAAATGGGGGAGCTTTTTCCAACACTGATACGAACAGTATGTTCACTGACGCCGCCCGGACAGCTCACAGCTATCAAACCTATATATATATATATATATATATATATATATATATATATATATATATATATATATATATATATATATATATATATATATATATATATATATATATATATATATATATATATATATATATATATATATATATATAATGGAAATGACATTATTCACGCTATTAGCGAATAAAATGCTGCAAGTTAAATTATTGAACGCTTACCTTGTTGAAGCATAACACGGACACAGCTGAAGGGAAAGGTCACTGGCGCGGCATCGTTTGGCGACTTAAGAAACAGGTGGTAGCGTAATGCCAGTATGACACTCAAGACTCCCATTAGTGCAATCAAAGTGAATACCCAAACCAATGGCGTCAGGGGCAAAAGAAACCCCCAAGGGTCGGCAGTAGGACGACCACGGGCAGCCAAAATTCTGTATTCCATTATTAGAATATACCCGGTAATGTCCATGGCCTTATTTCGGGATGGATTCATGTTGAATGGGCCAACAGCAAATTCAACCTCCTGGAATAATATGAATTAATGAGAAAAAGAAAAAAAAAAAAGAAAAAAGAAAAAAAATATATATATATATATATATATATATATATATATATATATATATATATATATATATATATATATATATATATATATATATATATATATATATATATATATATATATATATATATATATATTCCTTTTTTCTTTCTTTCTTTCTTTTTTTTATGTAGGAAGGATACCGGCCAAGGGCAATAAAAATCCAATAAAAAATGTCGTCAAAAATTGAGAGGTTAGACAGGTGGACAGAATAGGGGTGAGAGAAAGAAGAAAGTATTGTGCAGCGGAGGAGGGGAAGCATGCAGTTAGCAAGATCAGAAGAGCAGTTAGCATGAAAATAGCAGTAGAAGACAGCTAGAGATACAACATTGCAGCGGTGAGAGAGAGGCTAAAAACAACCAGTTAGAGGAGAGTCGTTGATGAGACGGAAAGCTTTTGATTCCATCCTGTCTAGAAGAGCAGTATGAATGGAACCCCCCAGACATGTGAAGCATACTCCATACATGGACGGATAAGGCTCTTGTACAGAGTTAGCAGCTGGGGGGGTGAGAAAAACTGGCGGAGACGTCTCAGAACACCTAACTTAATAAAAGCTGTTTTAGCTAGAGATGAGATGTAAAGTTTCCGGTTCAGATTATAAGTAAAGGACAGACCGAGGATGTTCAGTGTAGAAGAAGGGAACAGTTGAGTGTCATTAAAGAAGAGGGGATAGTTGTCTGGAAGGTTGTGTCGAGTTGATAGATGGAGGAATTGAGTTTTTGAGGCATTGAACAATACCAAGTTTGCTCTGCCCCAATCAAAAATTTTAGAAAGATCAGAATTCAAGCGTTCTGTGGCTTCCCTGCGTAAAATGTTTACCTCCTGAAGGGTTGGACGTTTATGAAAAGACGTGGAAAAGTGCAGGGTGGTATCATCAGCGTAGGAGTGGATAGGACAAGAAGTTTGGTTTAGAAGATCATTAATGAATAATAAGGAGAGTGGGTGACAGGACAGAACCCTAAGGAACACCACTGTTAATAGATTTAGGAGAAGAACGGTGACCATTTACCACAGCAGCAATAGAACGGTCAAAAAGGAAACTTGAGATAAAGATACAGAGAGAAGGATAGAAACCGTAGGAGGGTAGTTTGGAAGTCGAAGCTTTGTGCCAGACTCTATCAAAAGCTTTTGATATGTCCAAGGCAACAGCAAAAGTTTCACCAAAATCTGTAAAAGAGGATGACCAAGACTCAGTAACGAAAGCAAGAAGATCACCAGTAGAGCGGCCTTAACAGAAACCATACTGGCGATCAGGTAGAAGGTTGTGAAGTGATAGATGTTTAAGAATCTTCCTGTTGAGGATAGATTCAAAAACTTTAGATAGGCAGAAAATTAAAGCAATAGGACTGTCGTTTGAGGGATTAGAATGGTCACTCTTTTTTAGGAACAGACAGAATGTAGGCAAACTTCCTGCAAGAAGGAAAGGTAGATGTCGACAGACAGAGCTGAAAGAGTTTGACTGAGCAATGTGGAAGCACGGAAGCACAGTTTCGGAGAACAATAGGAGGGACCCCATCAGGTCCATAAGCCTTCCGAGGGTTTAGGCCAGCGAGGGCATGGAAAACATAATTGCGAAGAATTTTAATACGCGGCATGAAGTAGACAGAGGGTGGAGGAGAAGAAGGAACAAGCCCAGAATCGTCCAAGGTAGAGGTTTTAGCAAAGGTTTGAGCGAAGAGTTCAACTTTAGAAATAGATGTGATAACAGTGGTGTCATCTGGTTGAAATAGAAGAGGGAAAGAAGAAGAAGCAAATTTATTAGAAATATTTTTGGCTAGATGCCCGAAGTCACGAGGGGAGTTAGATCTTGAAAGGTTTTGACATTTTCTGTTAATGAAGGAGTTTTTCGCTAGTTGGAGAACAGACTTGGCATGGTTCCGAGCAAAAATATAGTGTGTATGACATACTGGTGATGGAAGGCTTAAGTACCTTTTGTGGGCCACCTCTCTATCATGTATAGCACGACAAGGAGCTGTGTTAAACCAAGGTTTAAAAGGTTCAGGACGTGAAAAAGAGTGAGAAATGTACGCCTCCATGCCAGACACTATCACGTCTGTTATGCGTTCAGCACACAAAGACGGGTCTTTGACATTGAAGCAGTAGTCATTCCAAGGAAAATCAGCAAAATACCTCCTCAGGTCTCCCCAACTAGCAGAGGCAAAACGCCAAAGGCACCTTCGCTTAGGGGGATCCTGAGGTGGGATTGGAGCGTTAGGACAAGATAAAGATATGAGATCGTGATCGTAGGAGCCCAACGGAGAAGATAGTGTGGCAGCATAAGCAGAAGGATTAGAGGTCAGGAAAAGGTCAAGAATGTTGGGCGTATCTACTAGACGGTCAGGAATACGAGTAGGGTGTTGCACCAATTGCTCTAGGTCATGCAGGATAGCAAAGTTGTAGGCTAGTTCACCAGGATGGTCAATGAAGGGAGAGGAAAGCCAAAGCTGGTGGTAAACATTGAAGTCTCCAAGAATGGAGATCTTTGCAAAAGGGAAGACAGTCAGAATTTGCTCCACTTTGGAAGATAAGTATTCATAGAATTTCTTATAGTCAGAGGAGTTAGGTGAGAGGTATACAGCACAGATAAATTTAGTATGAGAGTGACTCTGTAGTCGTAGCCAGATGGTGGAAAACTCGGAAGATTCAAGAGCGTGGGCACGAGAGCAGGTTACGTCATTGCGCACATAAACGCAGCACCCAGCTTTGGATCGAAAATGACGATAGAGAAAGTAGGAGGGAACAGAAAAGGAGATACTGTCAGTTGCTTTAGACACATGAATTTCAATGAGGACAAGAAGATGAGCTTTAGAAGAGGAGAGGTGGTGTTCTACAGATTGAACATTAAATCTTAGACCGCGAATGTTGCAGAAGTTAATGAAGAAAAAGTTGAGGGGGGTGTCAAGATACTTAGGGTCGTCGACAGAAAGGCAGTCCAACCTGGGGACATTTATGGTCTCCTCCCCAGATGGGGACTCCGAGGCCGGTGTAGGAGTCGCCATGATGAATCTAAAATTCTTGAGTGAAAGGTGTGTGTGTTATTAGGTGCTTGTAGTTTTGTATGGAAGAAGAGAGTTGTCTTTAGAGGGCAGGCTGTGACTGCCCCCTTGTGTTGTGAGACACAAAGGGAAACGTTCAGTGAGGTCACAGCTGGGTTTAATGATAAGTTCACAGCACCCCCTGAACAATGCTTTAGACCTCACTGGGAGTAATGATCTTTTCGGCAGGTGTCTATTGCCTCCTCCCTCCATATATGTATATATATATATATATATATATATATATATATATATATATATATATATATATATATATATATATATATATATATATATATATATATATATATATATATATATATATATATATATATATATATATATATATATATATATATATATATATATATATATATATATATATATATATATATATATATATATATATATATATATATATATATATATATATATATATATATATATATATATATATATATATATATATATATATATATATATATATATATATACAGTGAAAAGGACATCAACCGCCTAGTAAAGAAAATTATCGACAGCTGGCATAACAAGAAGCAACAAGAGGATAAGAAAGGGAACATCAACATCTTCTATAAAGCAACTTTCTCTACCGCCTACGAAGATGAGAGGGCCATCACGCAGATTGTGAAGAGGAACATCAAGCCTTCCGACCCTGACAGACAAGTTAAACTGATAATTTATTACAACACCAAGAAAACCAGCCATCTTCTTCTGAAAAATAACCCCTCAAAAGAGAAAGAGAGTTTTCAAAAGTCACTTGTCATATATAGGTTTACGTGTAACCAAGGAAACTGTGAAGTCCTTCCCTCCACCTATGTAGGCATGACGACAACAAGACTCTCCCAACGACTAACTTTCCACCTCGCAACAGGAGCACCCAAGAAACATCTGAAGGAGAAGCATAACATAAACATCACAAGAGGAATGCTAGTAGATAAAACGCAGATCCTAACTACATGCCCAGACACCAGGCGTCTCCCCATCTTAGAAGCACTATATATAAAAGAGACAAACCCTATATTAAATCAACAATCCGAAGACCTACAAGCATTACCAAGCGCGCGAAGACCCAGCTTGGATAGCAACCCAGCACAGCCCGCGACAGCCGTCAGCCAATCAGAGACCAGGACGCGCGGGGTGACAAGCCTATTGGTATAAATACACCCCCGCAATCAGCTTGAGCCATTCTCTCCGACACCCTCAATACGGAAAGACCTTCGCTACTGAAGAAGGGTCAAGGACCCGAAATCGCGATCTAGCGAAAATGACTAGCTTCGGCGAAGTCATACAGCCAATTAAAAAAGAATATAAGACAGTCATAAGATATAAGGAAAATATCTTAAGAAAAATAATAAATGCTCAACTAGCTATCACATTCAATGAGATATGTATTAGAGAAAGACTCCTGCCCATATACTATATATATATATATATATATATATATATATATATATATATATATATATATATATATATATATATATATATATATATATATATATATATATATATATATATATATATATATATATATATATATATATATATGTGTGTGTGTGTGTGTGTGTGTGTGTGTGTGTGTGTGTGTGAATTACTGGCTGCGATAAAGGTCCGAGCGCCAAAAGTAAACAATCAAATAAATTGCGTTTAATGATAAGTACACTGGAGGAGACGGTTTATAGTGAGGATATGTTCTTGTTTATTCTTAATTTTTTTATCTTATACTTTATTGAAATATTCACTAGTGCTTTCCCTTCCCTTTTTAAGATCACATGAGATAGAGAGAGAGAGAGAGAGAGAGAGAGAGAGAGAGAGAGAGAGAGAGAGAGAGAGAGAGAGAGAGAGAGAGAGAGAGAGAGATAGTACTATCTCCATGGTCCGGCGCCGTGTTGCCAAACTAACATCTTGTGATATTGAACTCTCTCTCTCTCTCTCTCTCTCTCTCTCTCTCTCTCTCTCTCTCTCTCTCTCTCTCTCTCTCTCTCTCTCTCTCTTTTAATAACAGATAAGTAATAATTGTGTCTTAATAGCATAACTCCTTTTAACAGCTTGACACAAAACGTAAGGATAGTGGCTTTAGCAATGCTCTACGGAAATTTGGGCTGGCTGCTCTGGCACGTGTTGATATAGAAAACTTACTTCCCCCACCCCCCAAATGTTTTTTTATTTTTTTTATTGTCATTTATAGAAGCTTTCATGTGTGTAACACAATTTTATTTTATTTTTTTTTTTTGTAATAGTAGTGTATACTAATGTTTTGCGTTATAATTAAACAACATTATCAATAACCGCCTCTTGAAACACCTGATATTTTCCGAATATGATAGTGATGGCGATAGTATTGTTGATAAGGTATACAGTACAATTATTAATGAAGGTTAGTTGCACGAACAATCGAGGTACGATCACATCAATGTTATTTCTAAGATGTAGGAGAAATTATAGAACAGAATACGTTATTAACTCCATTTCACGGTCAGCTACTCATATATATATATATATATATATATATATATATATATATATATATATATATATATATATATATATATATATATATATATATATATATATATATATATATATATATATATATATATATATATATATATATATATATATATATATATATATATATATATATATATATATATATATATATATATATATATATATATATATATATATATATATATATATATAATTTTTTTTACAATAGTATATACTAATGTTTTGCGTTACAATTAACCAACATTATCAATAACCTCCTCTTCAAACATCTGATATTTTCCGAATATGATAATGATGGCGATAGTATTGTTGATAAAGTACGAAAGGTACGAAAACTGGAACCAGGAAAGCTTTGTGTTGATACCATCTAGTCATCCAGTGACTAAGTTGTACATGTACACAAGAGGGATCATGCGGGTACTGAAACTACTTTAGCAAAATTGCAGAGAAAATTTTGAGTTCCTGGTGCCAGGAAGATTATCAAGTCAATAAAGGAGAATTTTGTTGTGTGTGGGAAGCTAGAAAAAAAGGACAGAAAATCAATGTATGGGTCAAGTTAGGGCTGAAAGACTGAAACCTGCTCCACCTTTCTATCACACGGCAGTGGACTTATTCGGTGCGAGAGGTCGATCTGAGGTACAAGATAATAAACTATGGAAAGGGATATGAGGGAAGTGTGGATAAATTTACGAGCAGATCTGTGCATAGATTGGTTGTGTTACTGCCTATTGAAGAACAAATGTAATCCCTTTCTGTATTTCATGTACTATGTTTCTGTTGGTTTATCATTTATTATGTATGATGTGTTACACTGAATTAGGTGAGGTTAGGTACATTTCAACTTCAGTGACCATGTGTTGGGAGAAATACAGCGCGTTGAAGAAGCGGAGAGCCATTGCCAAGGGTAAGGAAACCAGGAAAGTGACCTTACTAAAGGAAGGAGTGGACCGAGGTGACCATCTGTCTGTTTCAAGAAGCAATTATGGTGTGTTGGAAGCATTCCAGTGTTTAAAAAATAGAAATGATGAAATTCGATACTTTTTGGGTGAAAAATTGCTTTGAAGGTACAGTTAGAAGAAGAGGCTCAACAATATATTTTAGAAAGTGAGCGAGAGAAGAATGTAGCTCAGACCTTGATGTGTAAAGTTGAAGATGAAAAGAATGCATCATGCAAGCCAAAGGTGAAAGTTAAGGCATTTGAGCCACCCAAGTTTCGTGGTAACATAAGAGATTATCCTGATTTTAAAGATGATTTCCAAAATCTAGTGAAGAATATGTATGGTGCAGACCCTTATGCTCTGAGAATGTATCTGAGTGGTGACGCACTTCAGACGATTAGGGGGTTGAAGGTAGTTATGATAAGATGTTTGAAAGATTGGATGATAAAAACGGAAATGTCAGAAAGATTGTAGATCTAGTAATAAGTGATCTAAAGTGCTTAAGAAAGATAACTGATGGTGATACCGAGAGTTTCATAAAAATGGTGGACCAAGATGAACAATGTTGGCTGGACTTGAAAGGGGTCAATCTTTCTGACGAACTCAATACGAAAAATGACGTTAGTCACATCGAAAAGATTTTGCCTTCTCTACAGAAAAGAGAGTGGGTAATGATGGCAGATGAAGTGTCAACCAAAAGTCAGTTGTTCTCAGAGTTGTTGAAGTTTTTGAAAAGGGAGAAGAAAGTTTTGGAATACATGAATTCCGACGTGAGGATCAGTACTGGTGATAAGGTATTAGTAAACAATGTGAATAGCAGCACATCAGGAAGTGGTGCAGATTCAGAGCTGTTAAATCTCGTTAGGGAGATGAGCGAGGAACAACAAAGAAAAGAATAGGGAGTTTGAATCATGTATTGTAAGCTTGACTGAGATAGTGAAAGGGACGAGCTTTAAGACAGAAAACAATTACGGAGGTTGCTGGTTGCACAACAATGCAAGCCATAACATTATGGATTGTCACAAATTTAAAACCATTAACAGCAAAAACAGATTTGAGATGGCTAGGAATCATGACATATGTTTTAGGTGTTTGAAGGTATATAATTTAGCCTGTAATTGTAAGATGGGTAAGCTGTGTGATGTGATGATTGAGGGTCAAGGGCCTTGTAATTGGAATCATCATTCACTTTTGCAACCCTGAACAGAGGGATGGTATAAAGGGTAATGCAGTATCACGCAAGGTTTGTACGGCTTTTGCTAAATATCAGTCAAAAAGTCAGTAGAAATCAACCACTTACTGTGTTATGGGACTCCGGATCAGACATATTTTTGATATCTCATAAAACAACTAAGAAATTGGGATTGAAAGGCAAGGATATAAATTTGTCTATGATTAAAGTCGGCAATGTTGTTGAATATCAGTCTAGCAAAGAGTATTGTGTACCACTGATTGATAAAACTGGTAAAATTTGGAATGTTGACGTTATAGGAGTTAATGGAATATCTACCACAATCAAGAAAGTTGACCTCTCCAGAGTTTCTGAGATGTTTACAGAAATATCATTATTGGATGTATATCGTCCTAGATTGATATTCTTATAGGTACCAACTACAGCGAACTATTGCTAAGAGTAATTCAGACAAATAAGGGACTTCAGCTGCTAGAAAATGAATTCGGTCTCAGCATCCGTGGTAGGCACAATGAGATTGCTAGTTCCGTCAATACCAGCCATAACATAGTCGTAAGGACTCATAAACTGTCAAGCACGGTACATTTGAATGAAATTTCCATTAAACCAGAGGTTAGTCTAAAGGATTAGTTGGATAGATTTTTCACCATAGAGGACAGAGGGATAGAGTGTGATAAAGAATGTGTTAAATGTTTATGCAGAGGTTGTCCTGGACCTGAATTTGTAAACTTAAAGAGAGAAAGGGAACTTGCATCGATTGAGAATAGACTGATATTTGATGATAAGCAGAAATAATGAATAGCAAATTATCCTTGGATAAAGGACCCCAATCAGCTGAAAAAATAATATAAAGGTAACCATTGCCAGATTAAGGACTACAGAGAACAGATTGAAGAAATTAGATACTGAATATGTAAGGAAGTATCAAAGGAAAATAGAGGATATGGTTAGGAGGGGAATAGCAAGGAAGTTGAGTGACAGAGAAATTAGGGATTACGAGGGCCTTGTACATTATATTCACCATCATGAGGTAATAAACAAGAATCTAGCTCAACTCCTCTGCGCATTGTGTTCAATTCATCAGCGTCATATATGGAACAGAATTTAAATAACTTTTGGGCGAAGGGTCCCAATATCTTAAACAACTTGTTGGGAGTACTGTTTAGGTTCAGACAGGAGAAGGTTGCTATAGCAGGTGACATCAAAAATGTATCATGCCATCAAAATCAGTATGTTAGACCAACACACTGAGAATTTTTTTGAGAGACTTAGGAAGCAGTAGCCCATCGGATCATTATGTGCTGACATCTGTAACATTTGGAGATAGATCTAGTAGAGTCATAGCCACATTAGCTTTGAGGCAAACTGTTCATAAATTTGGTAGTGAATTTTCAGAAGTGAAAGATATGGTTATGAATAATCCCTATGTTGATGACATACTCCATTCTACTAATAGTGTAGTTAGAGCATTCAACCTAATTCGTGACACAGAAAAGATACTCTCCCTCGGAAGTTTCCATGTAAAGTATTGGGTAATCAGTGGTTGTCACGAGGGTCATGACGTCAGTGTCATAGAATCTGATTGTGAGAAGATCTTAGGTCTAAAATGGAAACCCAGAGAAGACTATTTCTTCTTCACTGTAAATGTCAATTTCTCTCCGAGAGTAAATAAGATACGGAGTGGTCCAAACTTGCAGCGGTGGGAAGTTGAAGCCAAGTTTCCTTAAATTCTGACTCGAAGAATGATCTTCAGCTAAATTGTTTTATTCTATGATCCGTTGGTTTCGCTGTTCTAGTAATCCTGCAAGCAAAAATACTGATGAGATCCATGATCACAAGGTCACACTCATGGGATAATGGAATTGGTTGGGATGATCCCCTAGAGATTTCTATGGTGAATAAGTGGAAACAGTTTTTTTTATAAACTTGTATGGATTGGAAGAACTAACATTCAGAATAATTCTAAAGCCATCTAATGCACCGGTGAGGCCCAGCCTGATAATTTTCTCTGATGGTAGCATGCAAGCATACGGAGCGTGTGCCTGTGTAAGGTGGCAGGTCGAGAAAAACAAATTTGTTGGAAGTCTGATAGTAGCAAAAAACAAAGTTGCCCAGTACAACAGTTGTATATTCCTCGCTTGGAACTCTGTGGTGCTCTTGTCGCAGCAAAGCTGAGAGAAACTATTGTGAAGCAGTTTAATTGGGATTTTGAACCAGTCTTTCATATTGTAGATTCATCGATTGTAAGATCACAAATTCAAAAGGAATCCCATGGTTTCAGTTCTTTTGTAGCTGTACGCACAACGGAGATTCAGACCAAGACAGATCCAAGAGAATGGTGGTGTATTGACTCAAATATGATTATTGCAGACTTAACCTCCAGACCATGTAATCCTAAAGAAATCGGTAAAAATTCCACCTGGAAAAATGGACACAAGTTTTTAACTTCTAAAGTCTCAGAGTGGCCCATCAGGCAAAAATGTGAAAAATAAGTACCAGATAGAAATGGCATTATCATAACTATTGCCAGACACATCAAGGATACCACTAATTTCAACATAATCAAAGTGGAAAGATTTGGTGACTATTCCAAATTACTGAGGGTTACATGTAGATTAAGAGCTGTATTCAGATGTAAATCTTTGAACGGCATGTTTAAGGAACCTACAACAGAGGAGATAAAGGAATCTAAAACAATGTGGGTGAAGGAAATGCAGAAGGAAATGACTGATTGGGATATGCATATATATATATATATATATATATATATATATATATATATATATATATATATATATATATATATATATATATATATATATATATATATATATATATATATATATATATATATATATATATATATATATATATGCTCAATAGCGGTAATGGGCTATTAACGTTAATGGCTTGCTCAGCAACGCAATTCTCTTCTACAATAACGTTAATGGGTTATTATCAATATTGAGCACAATATATATATATATATATATATATATATATATATATATATATATATATATATATATATATATATATATATATATATATATATATATATATATATATATATATATATATATATATATATATATATATATATATATATATATATATATATATATATATATATATACGAGTATATATATATATATATATATATATATATATATATATATATATATATATATATATATATATATATATATATATATATATATATATATATATATATATATATATATATATATATATATATATATATATATATATATATATATATATATATATATATATATATATATATATATATATATATGTATATATATGTATATATACATACATGTATGTATATATATATATATATATATATATATATATATATATATATATATATATATATATATATATATATATATATATATATATATATATATATATATATATATATATATATATATATATATATATATATATATATATATATATATATATATATATATATATATATATATATATATATATATATATATATATATATATATATATATATATATATATATATATATATATATATATATATATATACATACATAATTTCCAGCCTATCTAAAGTTTATCAATTTATCCTCAACATGAAGATTCTTAAACAATATATATATATATATATATATATATATATATATATATATATATATATATATATATATATATATATATATATATATATATATATATATATATATATATATATATATATATATATATATATATATATATATATATATATATATATATACATCATTCTACTTTCCCTCCTTTATTTCAGGCAGATGGCACCACTACTATCACATTTATCTCTAAAGCTGAATTCTTCACTCAAACCCTTGCTAAAAACTTTACCTTGGACGATTCAGGGCTTGTTCCTCCATCTCCTACACCTTCTGACTACATCATGCTACCTATTAAAACTCTTCGCAATGATGTCTTCAATGCCCTTGCTGGCCTAAACCATGGACCTGATGGGGTGCGTCCCATTGTTTTCCGAAACTGTGCCTCCGTGCTTCCACCTTGCCAGTTCAAACTCTTTCAACTCTTTCTATCAACATCTACCTTTCCTTCCTCCTAGAAGTTTGCCTACATTCATCCTGTTCCTAAAAATGATGACCGTTCTAATCCCTCAAACCGCCGTCCTATTGCTTTAATTTCCAGCCTATCTAAAGTTTATCAATTTATCCTCAACATGAAGACTCTTAAACATCTATCACTTCACAATCTTTTATATGATCGCCAGTGTGGGTTCCATCAAGGCCGCTCTACTGGCTTTTCTTACTGAGACTTGGTCATCCTCTCTTAGAGATTTTAGTGTAACTTTTCCTGTTGCCTTGGATATATCAAAAGCTTTTCATAGAGTCTAGCACAAAGCTCTGATTTCCAAACAACCCTCCTACGGCCTCTATTCTTTCTCTGTAACTTCATTTCAACTTTCCTTTCTGACCGTTCTATTGCTGCTGTGGTAGATTGTCATTGTTCTTCTCCTAAATCTATTAACAGTGGTGTTCCTCATGGTTCTGTCCTGTTACCCACTCTCTTCTTATTATTCATAAATGACTTAAACCAAACTTTTCCTATCCACTCGTACGCTGGTAATGCCAACATGCACTTTTCCATGTCTTTTCATAAACGTCCAACACTTCAGGTAGTAAATATTTCACGCAAGGAAGCCACGGAACGCCTTACGTCTGTTCTTCTAAAATTTCTGGGGCAGAGCAAACTTGGTATTGTTCAATGCCTCAAAAGCTCAATATCTCCATCTATCAACTCGAGACAACCTTCCAGTCAGTTATCCTCTCTTCTTCAGTGACACTCAACTGTCCCCGCTCTTCTACACTGAACATCCGCGGTCTATAATTTATAGACAGAAACGATAACTACTCCTAGTGAGGTCTAAAGCACTGTTTAGGGGGTGCTGTGAACTTATCATTAAACTCAGCTGTGACCTCACTGAACGTTTCCCTTTGTCTCACAACACAAGGGGGCAGTCACAGCCTCTCCTCTAATGACAACTCTCTTCCTCCACACAAAACTACAAGCACCTAATAATACACACACACCCTTCACTCAAAAATTTCAAAATTATCATGGCGACCCCTACACCAGCCTCGGAGGCCCCATCTGGGGAGGGGACCAAAAATGTCCCCAGGTCGGACTGCCTTTCTGTTGCCTAAGTGTCTTGACACCCCCCCTCAAATTTTTTACCATTAATTTCTGCAACATTCGCGGTCTAAAGATATAATTTTCAATCTGTAAAACACCATCTCTCCTCTTCTAAACCTCATCTTCTTTTCCTCACTGAAACTCAGGTGTCTGAGGTAACTGACAGTAGCCCCTTTTTTGTGCCCTCCTACTTTCTCTATACTCATTTTCGATCCAAAGCTGGATGTTGCATTTATGTGCGCAATAACTTAACATGCTCTCGTGCCCACGCTCTTGAATATTCCGAGTTTTCCACCATCTGGCTACGAATACAGAGTCACTTTTAAACTAAATTTATCTGTGCTGTATACCTCTCACCTAACTGCTCCGACTATAAGAAATTCTTTGACTACTTAACTTCCAAAGTTAACTTCCAAAGGAGCACATTCTGACTGTCTTCCCTTTTGCAGAGATCTCCATTCTTGGAGACTTCAATGTTCACCAACAGTTTTGGCTTTCCTCTCCTTTCACTGACCACCCTGGTGAACTAGCCTTCAAATTTGCTATCCTCCACGACCTAGAGTAATTGGTGCAACACCATATTCGTGTTCCTGACCGTCTTGGAGATACCCCCAACATTTTTTACCTTTTCCTGACCTCTAATCCTTCTGCTTATGCTGTCACCATTTCTTCTTCGTTGGGCTCCTCCGATCACAATCTCATATCTGTATCTTGTCCTATCGCTCCAATCCCTCCTCAGGATCCCCTAAGCGAAGGTGCCTCTACCTTTTTGCCCCTGCTAGTTGGTGAGACCTGAGGAGGTATTTTGCTGATTTTCCTTCCGTGTCAGAGACCCGTCTTTGTGTGCTGAGGTGATAGGGTCTGGTATGGAGTCGTACATTCCTCACTCTTTTTCTCGACCTAAACCTTCCAAACCTTGGTTTAACTCAGCTTGTTCTCGTGCTATACATGATAGAGAGTCTTTTCTCCAACTAGCCAAAAACTCTTTCATTAACAGAAAGCTTTAAAACTTTTCAAGATCTAACTCCCGTCGTGAATTCTGCCATCTAGCCAAAAATATCTCCAATAACATTGCTCCTTCTTCTTTCCCTCTTTTATTTCTAAAGCTGAATTCTTTGCTCAAATCTTTGCTAAAAACCCTACCTTGGACGATTCTGGCCTTCTTCCTTCCTCTTCCCTACACTCTGACTACTTCATGCTATCTAAAAAAAATATTCGCAATGATGTTTTCCATGCCCTTGATGGCTTAAACCATCGGAAGGCTTATGGACCTGATGGGGTCCCTCCTATTGTTCTCCGAAACTGTGACTCTGTGCTTGCACCTTGCCTAGTCAATCTCTTTCAGCTCAGTCTCTCAACATCTCCCTTTTCTTCTTGCTGGCAATTTGCCTACATTCAGCCTGTTTATAAAAAGGGCGACCGTTCTAATCCCTCAAACTACCGTCCTGTTGCTTTAATTTCCTGCCTATCTAATTTTTTTTAATCTATCCTCAACAGGAAGATTCTTAAACATCTATCACTTTACAACCATCTATCTGATCGCCAGTATGGGTTCCGTCAAGGCCGCTCTACTGGTGAACTGGATTTCCTTACTGAGTCTTGGTCATCCTCTTTTAGAGATTTTGGTAAAACTTTTGCTGTTGCCTTAGACATATCAAAAGCTTTTGAGAGAGTCTGGCACAAAGCTTTGATTTCCAAACTACCCTCCTACAGCTTCTATCCTTCTCTCTGTAACTTCATCTCGTTTAATTTCTGACCATTCTTTTGCTGTTGTGGTAGACGGTCACTGTTTTTCTCCTAAATCTTTTAACAGTGGTATTCGTCAGGGTTCTGTCCTGTCACCCACTCTCTTCTTATTATTCATTAATGATCTTCTAAACCAAACTTCTTTTCCAATCCACTCCTATGCTGATGATACCACCCTGCACTTTTCCACGTCCTTTCATAGACGTCCAATCCTTCAGGAGCTAAACATTTCACGCAGGGAGGACACAGAACACTTAACTTCTGATCTTTCTAGAATTTCTGATTGGGGCAGAGCAAACTTGTTATTGTTCAATGCCTCAAAAACTCAATTCCTCCATCTTTCAACTCGACACAACCTTCCAGACAACTATCCCGTCTTCTTTAATGACACTCAACTGTCCCCCTCTTTTACATTGAACATCCTCGGTCTGTCCTTTACTTATAATCTGAACTAGAAACTTCACATCTCATCTCTAGCTAAAACAGCTTCTATGAATTTAGGTGTTCTGAGACGTCTCCTGTTTTTCTCACCCCCAGCTGCTAACTATGTACAAGGGCTTTATCCGTTCATGTATGGAGTATGCTTCACAGGTTTGGGGGTGATCCACTCATACTGCTTTTCTAAACAGGGTGGAAGCAAAAGCATTTCGTCTCATCAACTCCTATCTTCTAACTGACTGTCTTCAGCCTCTCTCTCACCACCGCAATGTTGCATATTTAGTTGCTTTCTACCGCTATTTGCATGCTAACTGCTTTTCTGATCTTGCTAACTGCATATCTCCCTCTTCCCGCGGCCTCACTGCACATGACTTTCTTCTTTCTCTCACCCCTATTCTGTCCACCTCTCTAACGTAAGAGTTAACCAGTATTCTCTATCATTCATCCCATTCTCTTCCTGCCTGCTTCTGTATTTCCACCTTTCTATGTCTTGAATTTCTTCAAGAGGGAGGTTTCAAGACACTTATCCATCAGTTTTTGACTACTGCTTTGAGCCTTTTTATAGGACTGGCATTTCAGTGGGTATTTTTTTTATTGGATTTTTGTTGCCCTGGGGCAGTGTCCCTTCTAGATAAAAAAAAATAAAAAAAAAAAAAAAATATATATATATATATATATATATATATATATATATATATATATATATATATATATATATATATATATATATATATATATATATATATATATATATATATATATATATATATATATATATATATATATATATATATATATATATATATATATATATATAATCTGAAATGGAAACTTCACATCTCATCTGTGGCTAAAACAGCTTCTATGAAGTTAGGTGTTCTGAGACGTCTCCACCAGTTTTCCTCACCCCTCCAGCTGCTAACTCTGTATAGCATATTCCAGGTATGGAGTGTGCTTCACATGTCCTGGGGGTGGGGGGGGTTCCACTCATACCGCTCTTCTGGACAGGGTGGAATGAAATGCTTTTCGTTTCATCAACTCCTGTCCTCTAACTGACTCTCTTCAGCCTCTCTCTCATCGCCGCAATGTTGCATCTCTAGCTGTCTTCTACGGTATTTTCATGCTGACTGCTCTTTTGATCTTGCTAACTGCATGCCTTCCCTTTCTCCCGAGGCCTCGCTGCTCAAGACTTTCTTCTTTCGTTCATCCCTATTCTGTCCACCTCTTTAATGCAAGAGTTAACCAGTATTTTTTTTTTCTCAATCATTCACCCATTTCTCTGGTAAACTCCATGCCTGCTTCTGTATTTCCACCTTCCTATGACTTGAATTCCTTCAAGAGGGATGTTTCAAGACACTTATCCTTAATTTTTTTAATACCGCTTTGGACGCTTTTATGGGACTGGCATCTGAGTGGGATTTTTCTTTCATTTATTTGAGTTTTTTGCCCTTGGTCAGTGTCCCTCGTACATAAAAAAAAAAAAAAAATATATATATATATATATATATATATATATATATATATATATATATATATATATATATATATATATATATATATATATATATATATATATATATATATATATATATATATATATATATATATATATATATATATATATATATATATATATATATATATATATATATATATATATATATATATATATATATATATTACATCACTAAACCTGACCATGTTTGCAATAGATTAATATAGCGTGCTGAAGGCACCTGCCTACATTATCGAATCATGGACATTCGTTTTGTTATGATCGTTACCAGGTAGGGAATCACCGAAACCACGAAAACAACGGCTGTGAAATCGGATTTAAGTGTCTTGATACCCCTCTCAACTTCTTCTGCATGAAAAGGTGCAATTTTCGCGGTCTAAGATCTAATTTTTTTTACCTGTAGAACAACAACTTTTCTCTATTAAACCTCATCTTCTTTTCCTCACTGAAATACAGTTGTCGCCAGCAACTGATAGTAGACTCTTTTCAGTTCCCTTCCACTTTCTCCATCTTCATTTTCAAATGAAGATCCATGACTTAACTATCTCTCGTGTCTACGCTTATGAATCTTTCCAATTTTCCACCATCTGGCTACTTCTCTCCCTCTCAAACTAAATTGATTTGTGTTGTACACATCTCATCTAACTCCTTTGACTTTAAAAACAAATCTTTGACTATTTAACTTTCAAAGTGGAGCACATTTTGACTCTCTTTCCTTTAGCTGAGATCTCCATTCTTAGAGACTTCAGTATTCACCACCAGCTTTGGCTTTCCACTCCCTTCACTGGGGAACTAGCCTTTAAATTTCTTATCAACCACGACCTAAAGCAACTGGTCCAACACCCCACTCGTATTCCAGACGGTCTTGAAGATACGCGAAACATTCTTGACTTTTTCCTAACCTCTAATCCTTCAGTTCATGCTGTCACCCTGTCTTCTTCGTTGGGTTCCTCCGATCACAATCCCATATCTTTATCATGTCCTATAGCTCCAATCCCTTCTCATGATCCCCCAAAGTGAAGGTGCCTCTGGCCTTTTGCCTCTGCTAAGTGGGAGGACCTGAGGAGGTATGTTGATTTTCCTTGGAATGACTATTGGTTCCGTGTCAGAGACCCGTTTTAGTCTGCTGAGCTCATAACAGAGGTGACAGTGTCTGGCATAGAGGCGTACATTCTTCACTCTTTCTCTCGACCTAAACTTTCCAAACCTTGGTTTTAGACAGCCTATTCTCGTGTTATGCATGATAGAGAGGTGGGCCACAAAGAGTACTTCAGCCTTCCATCACCTGAATCTCATGCGCTTTATATTTCTGCCCGGAATCATGCCAGTTCTGTTCTCCAGCTAGCAAAACATTCCTTCATTAATAGAATATGTCAAAATCTTTCAAGATTTAGTTCCCCTCCTAGCTTCTGGTACCTAGCCAATAATTTTCTGTGAAACAAATTTTCACTTTTGTCTTGCCCTTGGCCCAAACCGTAATATTCCATTTATTTCCATCTAAGCAAAAAAAAAAAAAAAAAAAATGTAGAATGTTCTACCAGAATCTTTTAGAATTTTCTATAATATTTTAGAAAATTCTATTCAATGTAAACATTTCCATAATATTCTAGAACTTTTTATGATACAGTAGAAATATGTAAAAGTATCAATAATATTCTAGAATTAACAAACAAAAAGTTTCTAAAATGATTCAGAATATTATAAAGTAGGTACAACAATACCCTTGAAAAATTGAGGACATTATGGAACACATTCTAGAAAGACTAAGATTATTCTAGAGTAAAGCTCAACAATATAAAAGTAGTGGCTTTCAGACCACCAATCAGTTCTACTTTGGCTGCCTGAGAAGACACATCACAAGAAGCGAAATGGCATCTAAAGACTGCAGTCATTCTCCAGATGCATTCTGCTACATATGTGGTCAATTCTTAAGACAAGAGCAAAGAAGTGCTCTGTGACAGCATCTGAAAAATAAAAATAATAAAATCTAGCTATTTTGGTCCAAAAAATCATTCTAAAAGCCACAATGGTAAAGTTTGACAGGAATAATGAACATTTTCTGTTGTTTTGCAATAAAAGAAATGAAAATAACTCGCGTGTCAAAGACAAAAATCGTGTTACATAGTGATAATATCTCCAATAACTCTGCTTCTTCATCTTTTCCTCCTTCATCTCAGCCTGATGTCACCACTTTCATTTCATCTATTTCTAAATCTGAACTTTTCGCTGAAACATTTACTAAAACCTCTTCCTTGGATCATTCAGGGCTTCTTCCTTCCTCTATTCCACCCTCTGATACTTCATACTTTTTTTTATTTTTTTTATTCTTAATTGTTTTATTCTTAAACATCTATCTCTTCACATCCTCCTATCTGATCGCTAGTAAGGGTTCCGTCAAGACCACTCTACTGGTGATCTTCTGGCTTTCCTTACTGAGTCTTGGTTATTCTCTTTTAGAAATTTTGGTGAAACTTTTGCTTTTGCCTTAGACATATATATAAAAAAAAAAAAAAAGACTCTGGCACAAAGCTTTGATATTCAAACTACCCTACTACGGCTTCTACCCTTTTCTCTGTAACTTCATCTCTTGTTTCCTTTCTCACCGTTATTTTGCTGTTGTGGCAGATGGTCTTAACAGTGGTCTTCCTCAGGGTTCTGTCCTTTCATTCACTCTTCCTATTATTCATCAATGATCTGCTAAACCACACGTATCATCTCCTATGCTGATGATACCACGCTGCACTTTTCCACGTCTTTTCGTAGAAGTCAAGCCCTTCAGGAAGTACACAATTCACACAGACAAGAATGCAACTCCTAACCTCTGATCGCTGGAAAATTTCTGATTGGGGTAGAGCAAACTTAGTATTGTTCAGTGCCTCAAAACCTCAATTCTTCGATCTGTCAGTTCGACACAACCTTCCAGACAACTATCCCCTCTATTTCAACGACACTCAACTGACCCCATCTACACTTGAACATCCTCGGTTTTTTGCTAACTTTTGATCTAAACTAGAAATTTTCCATCACATCTCTAGCTAAAACAGTTTCTATGAAATTAGGTGTTCTGAGTCGTCTCCGCCAGTTTTTCTCATCTTCGCTGCTGCTAACTTTTTACAGGGGTCTTATCCGCCCATGCATGGAGTATGTTTCACACATATGGGGTTTCCACTTATACCCCTATTTTAGACAACGTGGAATCAAAAGTTTTTCGTCTAATCAACTCCTCTCCTCTAACTTACTGTCTTCAACCTCTTTCTCATTGCTGCATTGTTGCATCTCTTTTTATCTTCTATCACTATTTCCACGCTAACTGCATCCCACCTTCCCCCTCCTCCTCTGGCCTCTCTGCTTAAGATTTACTTCTTCCTCTCATCCCTCTTGTGTTCACCTATCTAATGCAAGATTTAATTAGTATTCTAAATCATTTATTCCTTTCTTTGGTAAACTCTGCAGCTTCCTGCCTGTTTCTGTATTTCCTCCTTCCAATGACTTGAACTCTTTCAAAAGGAAGGTTTCAAGACACTTATTCTTTGATTTTCGATGATTCTCTTGACGTCTCTTTTTAGGACTAGCGCCTAAGTGAGATTTGTTTTTTTTCCCTTGGCCAGTGACCCCCTTACGTAAAACACACACACACACAGACACACACACACACACACACACACACACACACACACACACACACACACACACACACACACACACACACACACACACACACACACACACACACACACACACACACACACACACACACACACTCACACGCAGACACACACACACTCACACGCAGACACACACACACACACACACACACACACACACACACACACACACACACACACACACACACACACACACATACACACACACACACACACACATATTGTTAAATATAAATTCTAATTTAGCATTTACTATCCTTAGGATATTTTCTTTATACTTTATGATTGTCGTTCTCTCTTTTGCAATTTGGTTTATGTTATAGCTGAGATGTGATTGGATGCAGTCTTTTTTATTTATTTATTTATTTATTTTTTGCCATCACCCTAGAATGGGTATTAGGCCGGTTTTTTTTTATTATTTATTTATTTTTTATTTTTTTTTTTATTTGACAAGTTTTATATATTTATTTATTTACTTTTGTTATTCATTTACTTTAGACATATATAATACAGAATAAACACATTCATATCCTTACATACGCTTTTATCCTTTCTCAGGGCAGGGAATAGGGATGTTGGTGGTGGGAGGGGAGGCGTCAACTCAAAAGCATACAGATAAGGAGACCACGTAGCATCACTACGTTTTTTTTTTTTTTTTGTATATATATATATATATATATATATATATATATATATATATATATATATATATATATATATATATATATATATATATATATATATATATATATATATATATATATATATATATATATATATATATATATATATATATATATATATATATATATATATATATATATATATATATATATATATATATATATATATATATATATATATATATATATATATATATATATATATATATATATATATATATATATATATATATATATATATATATATATATATATATATATATATATATATACATATATATATATATATCCCGCGGGATGCGACTCCAACGGCTGGTCTCGATATTTTTAAGTCATGAGACATCAGTCGAATTCTAGTAAACGCCATACGTGTAAAATCAGGGATATATATGTCATCTGAATAAATATTATGGACACCAAGAGTAAAATTCAATATTTATTTATATGTTGATACTTTGTTGCGTCTTTTGGCTTATTGGTAATTAAATTAATTATTCTGTCAAGAGGATTTATATGATTATCATACTGTACGGCACTCTGGATAAACTTATGACCCGGGGTGCTAGCTTCCCTACATAAACTAAATACGAGTACAACATGAAATGGTTAATTTCTGTCGTGTAAAGTCAGTCCTCTCAAAGAAACGTTTCCGTCGGACACATACAATATGGTAAACTGGCTTAATTCCCAATTCAACATGACATAAGATTGAGCTTGTGTTATTTCTCACGCCCGAGATATTTCATAAGTTTATTGTACTGACTGGTGAGTGACACACAGCTGTTTGTCAGGCATGACTCGCAGCTGTATGTCAGTTCAGCCAACACAGCCGCGTCAAACACACATCGCTTATAACAGTAAAGCATGTATTGGTTCGAGGCACAAAATATAGAAAATTTGTTGACGACTGACTGACACTTTACCTAGTGTAGTGACATCACGTCCTTCATACAACCGCTGTCGGTAAACCAGGCTCCTAAATACTTGTATTTGTCACAGTACTTAATAACGTGTCCCTCAATCTTTAATGGAACTTTATCACAATGAGTGTTATTAAAAAAAAAAAAAAAGTTTTGTCCTCGTTAAGAACCATTCCATAATCATTGCAATAATCGATAACAACTCTAGTTTTCTGATACACATATCACGAGATGTTGCGAGAATTACCGTATCGTCCATTAATAGGAGCGCGTACAGTGCGCCCAAGAAGCCGTCAGTTGGTATTTGTTCCTTCAGCATACGAACCATCTGGTTAATGAAAATCACAAACAATAGACAGATGGATGGCAAGCCTTGCCTTACTCCCACTGACGACTCTACAGTGGCACTGTTAAGCACGTTACGTGTGCAACGATACATAACATAAATTGTTTTTAACATCCTTTTTCCACATCCTATTGATTTTAAGCATTCTATCAGCTTGGATCTCGGTACTTTACCTTATGCTTTACGATAGTCTATAAATAATACATATAACTTAAATTTCTTGTATTTTAGATAATCACACAATAATCTCAGTGTAAATATCTGTTCTAGGCATCCTCTTCCCTCCATTGCTCCTGCTTGACAATTGTCCACATCCATCCACATTTTGAATCTATTCATAATAAGTGTGTCATAGAGTTTAGCTAGGGTATCCATTATACTAACACCTCTATAGTTATCACAAAGCATGCGATCACCAGACTTAAATAATACAGTTAACTTACTATAGCACCAGGCTAGTGGAAAACACAAACTATCAAAAAATTACATTGAACATTGTAAGAAAAAAAACATCAACCAGTTCATAAGTAAGTTCATTAATAGGGAAGGACTTATTCCAACAAAACTTTTTTTTTTATTCATCCCTCTTATATCTGTTTCCACCTCTCTAAACGTGAAAGGATCATCCAGAATGGGAATATTTGGTGCCTGCTCAAAGTTTACCTCTCCAACTTCCTCCGTCACTGGATTCAATAATTCCTCAAAATGAATCTTAAATTGACTATCAGTAGGCTGGGTAGTGCCTTGATTAGTACTAATGTCACCTTTCCAGTTAAATACTTTCCCAATTTTCCCACAGTCATTTTCCTTCATTATTTTTTTCCGTCTTAGATCTACACTTCCCTCACGCGCGACATTCGTCGTTTTACACTCCTTTGCTATTCTATTAACTGTTCTGCAGCTTTCCTTAACCATGTCCTGCACACTTTCCTCACTCACTACGCCCACACACACACACACACACACACACACACACACACACACACACACACACACACACACACACACACACACACACACACACACACATTATGTTTTATGAAAAACAAAATGAGAGTAATCGGAACAGGAATGTGCGACTGGTAAACAATCTCTTGACTGACCTCGCTCATTACTAACGCCAACATACCAGTAGATGACCCATCAGCCTTAATACCACCCCAGGTTTTATCCTGCGGCCTTTTGTACGAGTACCTGCAATGAATTTACAAGAAAGAAAAGCGCATGTTATAAAAAATTTATATGCTATTGCGTTGTTTTATTTGTCCCCTCATCCCATTCCTGTGGCGCACAATAATGCACCATTATCCTGAAGGGAACCATAAGTTTGCTAACGATCTTCCTTTGATTACCAGATAATCAATATGAATATTTCGTTGTATTTGTTACATCAATAAATACGGTTGAAGAAGGGAAAATACGGGTAACAAAAATATGATTGTAAATAAACAAAAATAATGAGGTAAACAGAAAATAAATTAAATAATTTAATGTTGTGTTTATGATAAGTTCTTGGATTGTCGTGTTGATATATTTAGGATACCATCAGATTCAGCAGAGGTGTTGTAAAGTGGAAACAACTGAATATCTTCATGAAAAGAGGTAAGCTGGTAACGTCAAACTCTCAGCCAATCAGCCTAACTTCAAATGTGGGTAAAATAATGTAGTGTGTAACAGAAAGAAACATTAAATTTCATTTAGGTAAGCATATATAGGTTGATTAAGGGTTCAGAGTATGGCTACACGAAAGGGAAGTAAATCTTATGCTCTTACTTTTTTTTTTTTTTTTTACTATGTCTAACTTCCCCCAAAATCGTAATATGAAGTGAAAACAATTTAAATCCAGAAAAATAATTCCAAGATCCTATTTCATTCCATAAATTTAAATATGACATATTGTGAGAATGCTTTCTAGTGGAAGACTGTGACTAAGATATGACCAATGATTTCTAACGGCCATAAGACTGACGGTCATAAATTCTGTTTGTTATAAAGGCTGACTATAAGCACTATGAAGAATACGGACCCTGACTTTCCTGACTCAGTTTTGAACATTCTCTTCTATGGATTTTGGTGAAACTTTCGCTGTTGCCTTAGACATATCAAAAACATTTGGTAAAGTCTGGCACAAAGCTCTGATTTCCAAACTACTTTCCTCCGGATTCTATATTTTCTCTATAACTTCATTTCATATATTTTTTTATGACCATTCTGTTGTTATTGTGGTAGACCGTCACTGTTTTTCTCATAAGTGTATTAACAATGGTGTTCATGAGGGTTCTGTCCAATCACCTACTTCCTTCCTATTATTCATTAATGGTCTTCCTAGCCAAATTTCTCTTATCCAATCCCATGCTGATGATACCACCCTGCACTTTTCCACTTCTTTTCGTAGCGTTCAATGCTTAAACAACCCATGCACGGAAGCCACATAACAGCTGACTTCTGATCTCTAAAATTTATCATTAGGGCAGAGCAAATTTAGGATTATTCATTTAATCAAAACTCAGTTCCTCCATCTATCAACACCAGAAAACAATCCATATAACTATTCCATTTTCTTGATTGACTCTCATCAGTCTCCCTCTTCTCCATTGAACAACCTCTATTTATCTTTTACTTATAATATAAACTGTAAAATTCACATTTAATTTCCAGCTAAAACAGCTTCTACGAAGCTAGGAGTTTTGAGTCGTCTCCATCAGTTTTTCTCACTTCCCACATATGTCTCATTATCCTTCCATGCATGGAGTGTTTCCACATATAATGGGGGTGGGGTTTATTCAGAAAGGTCTTTTAGATTGGATGGAATCAAAAGCTTATCGTTAAATCAACTTTTTTCCTCTAACTAATTGGCTTTAGCTTTGCTAGTCTTGCTAACTTCATGCCTCCCCTCCTCTCGTGGCCACACTACTCAAGACTTTACTTTTCGTTCACCCCTAATCTGTCCGCCTCAATCATTCATTCCATTTTTTTGTAAACTCTGGAATCCCTGCTTACTACTGCATTTCTTCTTTCCTATGAGTCGAACTCATTCAAGAGGAAGTCGCAAGAAAATTATCCTCAGATTTTTTTCTATGATCATGTCTGATTCTTAAAGAATTGACACTTCAACGGACATTTTTTTTTATTCTGTTTATTTAGGCTGCTGCACATTTTTAATGTTTTTTTTTATTTATTTAATTACTTTTTTTTTTTATGTAGGAAGGACACTGACCAAGAGCAACAAAAAATCCAATAAAAAAATGCTCACTTAAATGCCAGTCCCATAAAAGGGTCAAAGCAGTGATAAAAAATTAATGAATAACTGTCTTGAAATCTCCCTCTTGAAGGAATTCAAGTCATAGGAAGGTGGAAATACAGAAGCAGGCAGGGAGTTCCAGAGTTTACCAGAGAAAGGGATAAATTATTAAGAATACTGGTTAACTCTTGCGTCAGAGAGATAGACAGAATAGGTGAGAGAAAAAAAAAGTCTTGTGCAGCGAGGCCACGGGAGGAGGGGAGGCATGCAGTTAGCAAGATCAGAAGAGCAGTTAGCATGAAAATAGCAGTAGAAGACAGCTAGAGATGCAACATTGCGGTCAGTTAGAGGAGTCAGGTAGAGTCAGTTAGAGGAGAGGAGTTGATGAGATGAAAAGCTTTAGATTCCACTCTGTCTAGAAGAGCAGTATGAGTGGAACCCCCCAGACATGAGAAGCATACTCCATACATGGACGGATAAGGGCGTTGTAAAAAGTTAGCAGCTGGGGCGGGGGGGGTGAGGAAAATTGGCGGAGACATCTCAGAACACCTAACTTCATAGGAGCTGTTTTAGCTAGAGATAAGATGTGAAGTTTCTAGTTCAGATTATAAGTAAAGGACAGACCGAGGATGTTCAGTGTAGAAGAGGGGGACAGTTGAGTGTCATTGAAGAAGAGGGGATAGTTGTCTGGAAGGTTGTGTCGAGTTGATAGATGGAGGAATTGAGTTTTTGAGGCATTAATCAATACCAAGTTTGCTCTGCCAAAATCTGAAATTTTTGAAAGATCAGAAGTCAAGTGTTCTGTGGCTTCCCTGCCTGAAATGTTTACTTCCTGAAGGGTTGGACGTCTATGAACAGACGTGGAAAAGTGCAGGGTGGTATCATCAGCGTAGGAGTGGATAGGACAAGAAGTTTGCTTTAGAAGATCATTAATGAATAATAAGAAGAGAGTGGGTGACAGGACAGAACCCTGAGGAACACCACTGTTAATAGATTTAGGAGAAGAACAGTGATCGTCTACCACAGCAGCAATAGAACGGTCAGAAAGGAAACTTGAGATGAAATTACAGAGAAAAAGTTAGTTTGGAAATCAAACTTTTGTGCCAGACTTTATTAAAAGCTTTTGATATATCCAAGGCAACAGCAAAAGTTTCACCAAAACCTCTGAAAGAGGATAACCAAGACTCAGTAAAGAAAGCCAGATCACCAGTAGAGCGGCCTTGACGGAACCCATACTGGCGGTCAGATAGAAGGTTAAGGATAGAAGGTTGATAGAAGGATAGAAGATTGATAGAAGGTTGAGGATAGATTCAAAAACTTTAGATAGGCAGCAAATTAAAGCAATAGGACGGTAGTTTAAGGGATAAGAACGGTCACCCTTTTTAGGAACAGGTTAAATGTAGGCAAACTTCCAGCAAGAAGGAAATGTAGATGTTGACAGACAGAGCTGAAAGAGTTTGACTAGGCAAGGTGCAAGCACGGAGGCACAGTT